>NC_056725.1:449083131-449383131 GCF_019279795.1 Protopterus annectens | reverse complement strand
ATCCGGTGTGGCGAATGGAATGAAGTATTCCCTGGTAGTGATACTTTGTACCCAGCTGTCTTTTGTTATTTTGAGCCAGGCATCTGGATACAAAGACAAGCGACCCCCGACTGCGTCCAGAGCAGGACAGTCAGGCCTCCTTTCAGGAGCGCTGGTAGGGCTTCCCAGAGAAGTGATCTCTGTTGCCCTGGTGTTGTGGACCCCCTCTGCCACGAGGGTGGCATCTTCCATTATTGCTCCTGCCTCTGGAAGGGGGTTTACCATGTGTATCCTGAAAGGCTCCTTGGGCTTTTTGGAACCACAATTTTCCTGGCCTTTGACCCTTAGGGTAGGTTCGGGTAAGGGTGGAAAAACAGACCCCGACGGCAGAGTCTTTCTGTCCTGTTCACACCTGGTTAAGGTTTCCTTCACTTTAGGCCCGAAAAGGGACAAGCCATCAAAGGGAGTATTCACGAAGGATGACTTGTAGGGCTCCGTGAAGGAACACAAGCGCATCCAGGAGTGTCTCCTAAGAGCAACTCCTGTACCCGCTGCCCTACTCGTTCCATCAGCTGTATATGAGATGAGGCGCATGGATGAGTTTACTATAGAATTGAGGGTAGCAAGCTGGGCAGCAACTTTGTCGGAAGCTCCTGCAGCTACTGTACCCTGAAGAGTATCTCCTAGCTCCTTAAGGAGATCTCTTTGTAACCTGGTAAAATTGGTTAAATGGTTGAGCGAATTTAGAGCAAAGGTCGCTGAACTAAACATGCACTTGCCATATCTAACCACGATCCTGGAGTCCCTGTTAGGAGGATGGATAGATGAGGAAGTCTCAGACATTTCCTTTTTAGTGGCTTCCACCACCACCATGGCATCAACTGGAACACCTTTTGTTAAAATGATTTGTCAAGGGGGGCAGAGATGAATTTATTAGGCCTCTTAGGGACAGGCTCCATAGTATCCGGAGACTCCAAAGCCCTTCGTGAGACCAGCTGCATAAGCTCATCGAAGGGCGAAGACACCCAAGAGGTGGAGGGCTGAGACCTGAAAGCCTTCAGGAGAACGGACTCGTCCTTAGTAGGGCTTTTGGACTGCCAGTCACCCCTCTGCCTAAAGACTTCAAGTATCTCAACAAATGAGATGTCTTCAGAGGGGGACCCTGGGGACCTTTCTGACTCATCTAAGTCAGTATCTGATGTTAGAGACTCCTGAGGGGAGTCTAGATGTTTCCTCTTACACAATCTCTTCCTGGGAACCTCATCAGTGGGAACTTCTGGTGAGGTCTCAGAAGAGCAAGGGCCACACAGTGGGGCTTCCTGAGGCTCTGGGTTTCTACGCTGGGTCAGGACATGTGAGGCAGAAGTAGACACAGGCACTTTAGGGGAGGAGGAAGCCAGACCTGAGGTTGAGGATTTCTTAAGAGACAAAACTCTCCTCATGGCATCAAAAGCACCCTGCAAGGGAACAGACGGATCCAAAGAAACTGTCAACACCCCCGGCACTGGGATAGTGGGCTCCGAACCAGAGGTAGAAGCCAAGCTCATCTGAGCTGAAGCCCCAAGAGGAAGCCTCAAGTTGGTCCGACTATCCTCCCTGGATGCGACCAGAGAGTGTCGGCTCCTAGAGTCCTAGATAGACACCAAGGACGTCAACGTGCACGGATCCAAAGACACTGGAGCAGGCATCGGCTTTGAGGGTTCCACTATCAACAGGTCCAACTCCTCTGGCTCCGAAGGACCAGCATGGCTCTGAAGAGGAATAGTTTGAGCTGGTGCAAGGGTCTTCGGCTCCGAAGCCATTTGGGTCGAAGCCGATAAAATATTTGCCAAGGCCAGTGCTAATAACAGCTTCTGCAGCACATGATCCACATACAGATCTGAAAGGCTGATAGAGGACCATGAAGAGCACACCGAAGGTGGTACCGACTGAAGTAACGGTCTCTTAGGAGCTTCGGACACTGGTTCCAAGACTGGGGACTGTCTCCGAAAGGTAAAGACTGTCGGTTCCGATGGCAGTGGAGCTGAAGTTGAGGGTTTGTTTGATTTCCTAGAGTCTGAAGTCTTAGAAGACTTGCTGGATCCATCTTGGTCACTCAAAACTTCTTGAAATGACGATTTCAACAACCGTCTGTCGATAGGTTTCCTTTTACTTTCCTGTAGGACCCTTGAGGAGAAGGAATGACAAATACCACAACTGTCCTGCAAATGCAGTGCTCCTAGACAGTGCACACAATTTACATGGTTGTCTGTTACTGACATCTTTTGGCCACACATTGGGCATGTTTTAAAACCAGACTTGAGTTGCTTGTCTTGGTCAGCCATTGAAAATCCTAGAGCAAAATTACTGTCACAAAAAAAAAAATTCTAACAGTAATTAGTCACAAAAAAGCCTTAATAAAATCAGGCTAGGTCTCACACACACACACACACACACAAATGCAATGTAAATATCAAAGTGACAGGAAAAGTCTTTACTGTCACCACAACTGTTTAAACACACAGTATGAGCAGGCTATGCAAAAACAAGGAGATAGCTGCTAAGATACAACACACTGACTAAATATCCTCAGAAATATCCAAGTCAGACAAAATTACTGTTAGTAACAAAAACTATAACAGTAACTATAAATGTAAGCCTTTTCTGAAAAAACTGAAGGCTAAACACACTACACTACACAGAAAAGCACTATACACTAAATAACAACTTTTTAGCAAAAAAATGTTACAAAGGGTCACTGAGGTCAACTAGGAATTTTTAAAACACACTAAGGGAGGGGACTAAAATGTAGAAACGCACACTATAAAGCTGTAAGAGCTTTATAAAACTATCTAAACTAAACTATCTAAATATGTAAATATCAGTAATAAGTAAGTTGAAAAACAGGGGTCTCTCTTAGATCAACGAACGATTAAATGTTCAAATCTGTAAAGGTTGACCTTTATAGATCGAACATTTAATCATTTGAAAATGTTTAAAAATAAAAAAACAAAAAAAAACAAAGTGACAACACCAAAAAAGAAAGGGTGTAAGCAGGGGGCAAGCCCCCCTGCACCCCCCTACTTAAATATGCCATCTCCAAGATCGCGCTACAGTGTAGGGAAGGGGAAATTTCCCATTTCTGCACTGTAGTGCACTGATGTGTGATCTGGGAGTTGGTATATTTAAGTAGCGGGGGTGCAAGGGGGCTTGCCCCCCTGCTAAAACCCATTTCTTTTACTTTTTTTTGTTTATTTTTTTTTTTTTTTTACATCTTCGAACATTTAAATGTTCAATCTATAAAGATCAACCTTTAGAGATTCGAACATTTAATCGTTCGTTGATGTAATATAGACCTGAAAAACAGTTTTACTGGCCCGAGCTAATGCAGAACCTATGATCTATTGCAGCGGCAAACTAGATCTGAGGTAACTGTAGGTGCATCATGGGATAGGGACTTGTCCTTGAGCTATTTGAAGACCTTGAGCTTTGCCATTGGCTGACTCGGAGCTGTGGGATTGGCTCTGAACCAATTTGTAAAGAATGAACGACGAGATAGAACAACTTCTCATAATAGCTCTCCTGGAAGACTACCTTCCTGCTAGCTATCACCTCAGTCAGAAGGGTTTCAGAACTTCAGGCACCGATGGCCATTGAGCCCTTCATCATTTTCCATGCAGACAGGGTCTCCCTGAGGAGTGAGGACTAACCCCTCCTTTATGCCCAAGGCGTATCTAATGTGACTCTTCACCAGGCCATGCATCTACCCACCTTCTTCCCTAACCCTCCAAACAAGGGGGAAAGAATTCTGCACTCACTAGACGTGCACAGACAGCTCAGATACTACCTAGACCGTACTAAAGCCTTCTGGAAAACAGACCAACTCCTGGTCAGCTTTGCCCCAGGGGCAGAGGGGAAGCCCATTTCCAAGCAAACCATCTCCAAATGGATATCACACTGCATCCATTTCTGCTACAGATTTCATGGGAAACCATCCTCCTAAGTCTTTTCATACCCATTCCACTAGGGCAGCCTCCTCTTCCACAGCATCCCTGAGAGGAGTCCCCACCAGGGCAACTTGGAAGCTGCCACCTGGACTTCTGTCCATACCTTTACTAAGCATTATCACCTACTTCCTTTCTCTAAGGGTAGGGCAGGGTTTGCCAGTGCAGTTCTGCAAGGCATGCTGACCCAGGCCTAGGTCTATTACTAATCCTACCACCACTATCCTCAGCTTTGCGAATCCTCCCACATGTGATGACTGCAGCAGTGAAACATGAAGAAGATATTACAGTTGCGTATACGCACCATAAATGTAGATGTTCGAGAGTATTCACTGTTGCAGTCCTGGTTTCCCCCCCTCCTTCCCCATTATATCCTTTTTTCTTAGGAAGACACAAGCTTCTTATGGTGGCTTTTTGCCACCAGGTCACCCTTACCATATTTCCTAGGACTTCTGACTGGTTAGGGCAAGAAATACTGATGTAATGGCATTGGCTGCCTTGCTTTGTAGCACTGACGACCTGACGTCAGTCAACAAGCGACAGCAGCCGACACAGAAAAACATTGACTCTGGTATTCGGGCCTGCTGAGGGCTACCACAGCAGGGATAACCCACAGGTGATGGCTGCAACAGTGAATACACTCGAACATCTACATTTATGGTAAGTGTACACAACTGTACTTTCTTATGTTTCTATGGAGACAAGCTGATAAGGGCAATAAAAACAGAATACTTTTTTCTTTCAGCTGCAAAAAATAATGTTTTTTTGAAAGCATTCAAGTTTTCTACATCTGAGAGAGGAATAAAGAAAAGACAAAAGCAGACAGCACTTAGCATCTGTACAAGCACATGCTGTACCATGCGTCTTAGCTTGGTTAACCTTCTCTATAGGTCAGTTACAGCATGCGAGTGTAGCTGTCACTCTGGGACAGTAGTTTCTATTAGGAGGGTTCAACTTCATTATTTGATGTTATACATAATTTTGTGTATTTTATTAAATTAGTAGGTTATGGGTTATTCTAGGGCTATCTTTTTTTTATTTATTTATTTATTTTGATTAAAAGGTCTTGTAAGATGTGACATACATACAAATGGATATGACAAGAAACAATTGTGCAAAGGATCAACCTGCCAAACATTAGTGTATGTATGTGACACAAAAGTTTAAACTTGAGATTTAAAAAAAAAAATGTTATACATAACAGGCGGGATTAATAATTTCTTATCGTAAAGATAACACTTTTCATATTTTCCTTGCATGTGAATGGTCTCACAGGTATATACAAAAATACAGTAGTGAACTATATTAAGAAGCACAGAGTACAAATATATGCTACCAAAGACTCATTTGAAAAGAAATGAGCATCTGAATTTGATAAAGAATGGATTTTAGGATTGTTGTTCAGCATATTATCTGGTACAAAGGAAAAGGCGACTACTTATATTAATTGCTAGAGGAGCTCCAGTAGTGATAAAAGAGGGGAAAAAGGATAGTAATGGTAGATTTGTAGTAGTGAGGGTCTACTGGCAAGGGAGAAGAACTTTGCAGGTATGTATTTATATTCCACCTAAAACTGTTACAGTGGAGCTTAAGAAAATTCTGGTTGAAATAATCAGGTTTCATCAGGGAATATTACTTGTAGGTGGGGACTGGAATTTGATTTGCAGCAATGAGGATGTATCTGGGAAGCCTAGAAGGAAAATATTGCAAAAGAGGGTAGATTTCTGAATAAATGTATGAAATTATTTAGTATGGAAGATATGAATTCAGTAGTAGGAGCTCAGAAATAATTTACATAATTAAATAATTTACATATTATTCGCCAAGATACAAAAACTGGGCAAGGCTAGACAGAAATTATATATCTGATATTGTAAATCTATATTTATTCCTTACTGTCAGGACTTTGGTTCCATCCTCCGAACCAACATGGATGTTACCAAGCTTGTGCCACCCAAAAACTCTGAGTCCTACCCACAATGCCCTCTCATAGTCTCTGCAGATCTCGTTTGCCACTTTCCTCATCAGACGTGCCAAGTCTTTCTCTCAAGCTAAGTGTAGTGTTTTTTGTGGTTTATATATATATATATATATATATATATATATATATATATAATTACTTTCTAGTCAGTGTTTTTTCTTAAGCCTTTCTCCTCGTCTTTAAATCCTTATACTTCTTACCATAAACCTACCCTCTACCTTCGGTTGTTCTTTTTGTGCCATCGTTGGCACTGTCCCTCTCTCCTTTTCCCTTACCACTTCTGGTATTTCTTAGTACCATTGTTGGTACTCTTTCCTTCTGTTTGTTAAAAAAAAAAAAAAAATCCTCTTCCACTTTACTGTAACTCTGCTGTTTTTTTTCTTAGTTATAATTGTGATTTTGGTAATATAGTGTTTTTGTGTGTTTTTCATGATATCTGATAAAACGAAACTAGGTTTTAAGCAGTGTGATAAGTGCGGGCATAAGATATCCAACTCAGACAGTCACTCCCGTTGTTTATTGTTTGGGCGTTGACCATATTAATGGGTCTTGTGATATTTGCTCTGGCTTCAGCAACTGTACATTAGTTGAACGCAAGAACAAACTCATTCTGAAGGGTGTGTTGAAAACACCCTTCTCGGAGGCTCTTTCTGGGAAGGAGGTCTCACCACCCCCTAATCCAAAGGATATTAAAAAGCATAAGGAAAAACGGAGTTACTCAGTACCGACATCTCCATCCTCTTCGGAACCAAGTCGACACCAGACTTCTTTTGCACCGTCAGCGCAGACAGCTTCGGCACCGGCATTTCTGCCTTCTCCCTCGATGCTGACCTTGATCTTAACACAGGCTACTACTGCTGTACCAGCATCAGTGCCATCCCCGGCCATGGTACCGATGTCTTAGTCTACTCCACCTGTGATGACATCTGCCTTCCCAAAGATTTAGCGCCTGGCAGAACAAGGTATTCTCCATCTATAACCCTTTTTTGGGGCAGCAATTTAGCCCATTTATTTTTAAGACCTGAGTCTCCATCGGCAGTGTTCATCAAATCCACCAGAAGTCTCTCGGAACAGGATGTAATGAGGGTTGTGGACCAGCTTTTGGCAGGTAGAGGCTTACCGACCCCAACTAGGTCTTCCCTCCCTCTTGGAACGGACCTTCCTCTGATCTCCTCCCAGGTTTCTGAGATTTCGGTACTGATGTCCGTCCTGGTGCACTCTGTTTCGGCACTGACAGTGGAGGCTTCCCATTTGGTTCTGATAACTCTTGGTGCCACAGCTCCTTCAGAACTGCCGCACTCTCGGAGCAGTGATTTGGCTGTCGGCACCATGACCCCTAGTTCGGACGCTGATTTTTTTCTATAGCGCCATCTACGGTTCCGGCTCTGACAACTACCGGTCCTTTTGGAGCTCCTCCCCTGGAGATGGGCTTGTTGGGGCGGGGTGTGACCCCGGTTCTGTGGTCGTCCTTCTAGGTTCCTGGCTCCCATCCCTCTTCTGGCAGGCCTGCTTTCCAAGTCATGGAGAGGGTCCTCACTTCTACATGCTCTCAGTTGGCACCATTGGCATCGGAACCAGAACCCCCCTCTAGCAGGCAGCTGTCCCAAGCCCCTACTCTGGGATCTCAGGCACGAGAGCTGCAAGACCTTCCCTTGAAGGGAACCCTTTCTCCGGAGTCTTCCTCAGAAGACCCCACTGGGGAGCTAAGAAACTTTGCAAGAGGAAGCATCTCAATTCCCCTGAGGAATCCATCACCGAAGACACCAATTATGATGAGGGAGAAGGGTCCACACAATCTCCCCCAGAAGGCGTCTGATTTGGAGACATTCTCAAGATCCTCAAACAGAGGGGAGATTAGAAATCCTCCAACACTTCGGAGGAATTGGTATTCTTGCAGGCTTTCTGTGGCTGACCATCTATTTCCTGGGTGACCCCACCTGCAGATGGGCTCATTAGGCTTACCGTGCTGTGTGCCTGGAAGGCCCCGGACAACATAGAACTTGCCCCCCGGAGGCCCGATAAAATTTTGTCCACACCTGAAGACCAACCAAACTGGTCCAAGCAGCTAGTAGTAGATTCCATGGTCGTGGTGGCAGTCACTAAGAGGGAACTGGCAGAAGACAGTTCCACTGTTCATCCCCTGAACGGAAAGTCTCGGGCTCTGGACAGACTGGGGAAGTGGACCTTTGCCATTCGGTCACTGAATTACCTGCCACACTTTACTCGCCTCCAAAAAGACCTCATTTCAGAAATGTCTTCCTATTTGGTGGGGGTACTGCCAGAGGAGGTATGTGATACTGTTGCCTCACAGGTAGCTACCCTAGAATCCATCTCAAACTCCTCAATGCACTTGACAGGCGTCATCATGAGACAGCATGCTTGGATGCGTTTGTGTGACTTCGCGAACCCTTTCAAATCTTCCTTTGTCATCGCGCCTGTTGACAAATCTTCCATCTTTAGTCCAAAAGTAAGAGAGACACTATCACGCAATGAGAAAGACGGAAAGACCTTGTCTGCCGTGGGCATACGCTTTTCCACCTCCCAGAGATCCTACTCCAGGAATCAGAGGGGAAGAAAATTGTGGTTGAAGAAGTCCCAGGGATCTTTTTGTGATGAGCATTCCCACTGGGGCAGAGGGGGCAAGTCATCTGGAAGACGTTCCAGTCGGGGCAGAGGAGGTCTGAGCAACCAGTGTGCCAGCGACTTGTTCTCTGGCAGACCCTTCCAGCTCTCCTGAGCAGCGGCCCGATTGCTTTCCTCTGGAAGCAGTCGGGGGACGATTCTCTCTGCACCAACAAGCCTGGAAACTCATAACGGATTCATGGGTGCAGAGAATAATATCCAGGGGCTATCATATCCCAATCTTTCTCACTCCCAGACCCATCAAACGAATCCCCGATGTTCCATCCGGTCACAGGGATGTTGCAGCCGTGGAAATCGAAAAGCTGCTAAGAAAAAGTCATCCAACCAGTCCCACCAGACCAAATAGGATCCGGGTTTTACTCGAGGTTCTTTTTAGTGCCAATAAAGACTGGATCTCAGCATACTAAAATTCATCAAACCTCAAAAATTTCAGATGGTCACGGTACAGTTCATTCTCCACTTTCTGGGGAAGGACAACTGGATGTGCTCTATAGACCTTCAGGATGCGTATTACCACATAAAGATGGACAAACGCTCCCGGACATTTCTTCAGTTCCTTCTGGGAGCCAATCACTACCATTTTAGGGTACTGCCCTTTGGTCTCTTGACAGCCCCCAGAGTGTTTACCAAATGTATGGCAGTCGCCGTAGCTTATCTATGACTTTAAGAATTCCAGGTGTTTCCATAGCTAGACTATTAGCTCCTCACCGCCATGACCAGAAACCTTCTCATTCTCAGTCTCTCTTACACTCATGGCCTTGCTCTTCGCCTAGGTATGACAATCAATATGGAGAAATCAAACATGTCTCCAACAAGAATACTGGAATTCATTGGAGCAATCTTCGACACAATGTCCTGTCAGTCTTCCCTTCCTCCTCGCAAGCTTTCAAAACTAAGAAACCAGATTCAAGTCCTCCTTCCACAGATTTTTGTACCAGCACGCCTTGTACTACAACTATTAGGCTCTATGGCAGCAACCATTACCCTAGTATCCCTGGCAAGGTTGCACATGAGTCTATTACAGTGTCTCCTTTCATCACAATGGTTGATCTTAACCCATCCACTTGACCACATGATTCGCCTTACAAACCTTTGCAGGAAAGAAACACTATGGTGGATGAAGCCAGAAACAAATCTTTGGTGTCGACCGTTCTGTCTTCCCCTAGCCTAAGGCCACGGTGACCATGTACGCTTCCCTGTTAGGGTGTGGTGGTGGCATTTCCAGGGAAGGACGGCCCAAGGCACTTGGTCCCCCATAGAGGCCAATTTGCACATAAATGTCCTGGAATTGAGGGCAGTTCTCTTAATGTTGCAAACGTTCCACACATCCTTTTCTTCCAGGACTGTTGCAATTAGATCGGACATGTCGATTTGGTACATCAATAAACAAGGCGGAACCAGGTCTTACCCCCCTGTGTTGGGAAGCAATGAGAATATGGCATTGGGCGATGGCTTCCATCCGCTATCTCATAGCAACGCACATTCCTGTGAGCTCCATTCTCATTGTAGATAGTCTGAGCAGGAACATATTGATGCCTCACGAGTCATCCCTCAACCCGATTATAGTGGCTCAAATCTTCCATCGCTGGGGCAGACCTTGCTGCGACCTGTTTACTTCACCCCTAAACAACATATGCAGAAGCTACTTTGCCCTGATCCCCCCCTTCAGGGGAAGTCACCGAGGGATGCTCTGACACACGATTGACCCCTGGGTCTTCTGTATGCCTTTCCCCATTTCTCCTCATCCCAAAATTTCTACAGAAAGCTCAAAGGTTAAGAAGCAAAGTGATCTTCATTGCCCCTTATTGGCCCCGTCAAGTCTGGTTTCCTTTCCTATGGCCTCACATGATCCACAGCCCATGGATCCTGGATCAATCTCAAGGACTATTGACTCACCCTCAGGGACTGATTCACCCCACTCTCCACAGCCTCAAGCTCACAGCTTGGTTTCTCCACTTCCGATGATGACCAGGTTACCTGATATTTCATCCTCTGTTCACTAGATCCTCCTGGCTTCGCACAAACCATCCACCAGAAAAAATTATTTCAGTAAGTGGACTAGGTTCTCTATATGGGCCAAAGAACAAAACATGGATCCCTTCTCTATGCCTATTCAGAAGATCCAAGACTATTTCACTACCCTGTTGCACTCTGAAGAGTCAGCATTGATGATTACAGTACATTTAGCAGCTATTGCAAATTTTCACAATGGAATCGGCAGTTCATCAGTTATGTCACACCGACTGTGCAAAAAATTCATGAAAAGAGTATTACATATTGAACCTCCTGTCAAGCTCCCTACAGAACCATGGGACTTGACGTTGGTGCTTCAGTCGTTAACAAGTCCTCCTTTTGAGCCTTCTTATTCTTTCAATATAACATTTTTGTCCTGGAAAACCCTACTCCTTGTAGCCCTTACCTCAACAAAGAGAGTTTCTGAGTTGAGGCTTTGAGTGTCAAGAGACCGTATTTGATTTTCCACAAGGATAGAGTTTCTCTCCGTACTATTCCCTCCTTTTTGCCCTAGGTCATTTCTGGTTTTTCCATCAACCTATCTGTTGACCTACCCATTTTCTTTCCCCATCATTCAAATAAAGGGGAGTACCTTCTACATACTCTTGATGTTCATAGACAACTTTGTTTTACTTGGACAGAACAAAATCTCTTAGGAAGACGGATCAATTGTTTGTAGCATCGGCAGGACCCAGGATGGGTAAGCCTGTTTCCAACATGACCATATCGTCTTGGCTCAGAAACGCCATTACTTTCATCTGCCAACAAAACAAAATGTCCTTGTCTTCCAAAATAAAGGCTCATTCAACTAGATCGATATCAGCCTCAGTGGCCTTTCATTCCAGCGCCTCTATGGATGATATCTGTGCAGCAGCCACGTGGGCAAGTCCACATACCTTTATCACTCATTACAAATTGGATTTGGCCTCCAGGGGAAGAGCATCCTTTGGTTCTGTGGTGCTCAGGAATATCCTTCCTTAGGGCCACCCAGGACTAGAAGTAAGCTGGGGACTCGGTCCTAACAGTAAGGAATGAATGAAGATTTACAACATCAGATAAAGAAGTTATGTCTTACCATAATGTTCCATCTGTGTTGTAGATCTTCATTCATTCATTACTTCCCACCCTCTTTCCCCCTGTCTGGACTCCTGGTGGACGTTTGGATTACCTTATTACTTACGGTATCTGCTCAGACAGAGCCTCCTTCTGTTATTATTATTGTTAGCCTTCTTATAGTATAAGGGCAGGCAAATTCGATCTAAAGAGAGTATGAGAGCGGCATTGTGAGTAGGATTTAGCTGAGAGTTTTTGGCTGGTGTGAGCTTGGTACCGGCCGTGTCGGTTCTGAGGACGGAACCAAAGTCCTAACAGTTATGAATGAATGAAGATCTACAACATATATGGAACGTTAGGGTAAGACATAACTTCTTTTTGACAGGAACATATGCATTTAATTTAAATTTTTGATAATGCATCCAATCACTATTTCACATTGCACGCCAGTAATAAAATAAATGAGACACTGGTGCTTCCCCACCTATCTGTTAAACAGAGAAGGATTTAAGGAATGGGCAGTGAAAATTATTAGGAAAGACAGAACTTTTTTCAGAAAATATGGCTAGGGAGTTGGGATAAAATGAAAGTGGAGTTTAAAAATAGGGAAGAATTAAAAGAAAAGCAAATATGGTTAAGAAGTAGCAAGAATTACATAGAGGAACTGACAAAGGTTAAAATATTTCAGAATATGAGGAATGTCACAGAACAAGAAGAGGTGCAAGTGCAGAATACTAAAGACAAAATATGGGACTTCATCGATAATATGAATTTTTTGATAAGTTCAGAATACAAAAGCTTTTAGCACAATGGCTCAGGAAATAGAAAGCAGAATGGGGTTTTTGTTCTTCTTATGTGCATTAATAAGATGTTGAGGCTTGGGTGTTCGTTTAAGTAGTTTATTGAATACAGACACATCAGGATGGATAGCAGGAACATATAACAAACAAACTATCTAACTGACTACATACTTGCATGCTGTCACTCTGGCTGCTCACTCAAAATGGCACTCTTGCTTGCACATGCTCAGTACTTATACACACATGCTGGCTCACTGGAAAGCTTCTTAAATGTATATTACACACACACACTGATCTACATCCTCCCTCTTTACTGAGCTGTCTCATATAGACAGTGATATTTCAATAGGCATACAATTATACAGACACTAATAAAGAAAAACAACAGTCATGTCCAGGTTGCCGTGTATCTGGAGATGGGTTTTGATATGCGACGTGATCTCGTAACATAATAGTTAGGACTGGGTTTAGCAACAGGGACAGTTACTGGGAAATGTTCTACTTGAGGAGTCTCAGGGATTTTCTCAGGAATGGGGATTGCTGACGGAATGTCCTTTGAAACAAGAACATTGGACAAATCACTCTGAGAACTTGAGTCTTTGTCACAGGCAAGATGCTGTAACACTGGTTCGGAGACTGGTAACAAATGCTTCCGATTTAGTCTGAGTTCCATTCCTTGTGATTCTACAATGTACAATCTCATCTCAACTCTTGACAAAAGCTTTTCATAAATTCGATGCAATCAAAACATTTTGACATCTGCATCCTCACTATCTCTCATTTTTGTAAAGAATGGAGCAGTTTGCTGTTTTTTTCATAGTAAGACTTCTGGGGCAAACCCTTCTTCAACAGTTGGGCTTTTATTGCCTAGTTGTTCTTAGCACTTGGAACCAATAAATTACTGCTGATTGATAATGTGGTTCTGGTTTGTCTTTGGGCAAGTGAACCATTGTGATTATCACAAGAAATGTTCCTGAGATTTAACAAGTTTAGAAAAACATCGGTATTGTCATGTCTGGATTTCTGTAACAGCTGTTTTGCACTTTGAACTGCGTGTTCAGTCAAGCCATTTGACTGAGGTTATTCATGACTACTGTTAATATGAACAAAGCCCGAGTCTTCTGCAACTTTCTTTAACTGCTGACTTGTAAACTTTGCACCAGTATCAGAAATAACTCTTTGCAGACTACCATGAACAGAAAAATGTCACTTCAACTTAGTAATGAGAGTACTGGAAGTTACGTTGGGAAGTAGGTCAATCTCAAACCAATTTGAATAAGAGTCTGCTAACACCAAGTACTGTTCACATTCCACTCGAAGATATCTGTGGCCACTCTTGAGCAAGGTAGTTCAGGAATCTGGCTTAACTGCAGTGGTTCTTTTTGTTGATGCGGCTTTGTACTGTTACATACTGAACAAGATGAAAGTACTTTCTCAATATCTCTTGACATAGAAGGCCAGAATACTAGACCTCTCGGCCTTCTTTTGGTAGTATCAGTTCCTGGGTGGCCACGATGCAAAATGTTAATATACTCTTATTGCAAGGACATTGGAATAATCACTTTAGGACCTTTCATGAAGATACCATTGTCTGACAAAATCTTATTTCTGTATGGAAAATATGTTTGCACTTCTACTGGTAAACAAGATTGCTTTGAAGGCCATCCTCAAATGATAAAGTGGTTTTGCTTCTGGAGAATTGGCTCTGAAGCTGTGTGAATTCTGAGCTTATCAAAACGTATGGAAGAAAAATTTCTCACTTCCATGACCATGACATAAAAATTAAGTTGCTCATTGTTATGCTGTTCTGTGTTTTTTCTGGTTGATCTTAATAAGGAATCAGCAAGGTAAAAAAGTTTCTTTTGTGTAAACAAGATTGAAATTGTACTTTTGCAATTTGAGCAACATACGTTGAAATCTGGCTGAAGCTGTATGCATAGGCTTTCTCAAAATAGTAACTAGAAGTTGGTGGTAAGTTTCAATCTGGGTAGGTCGACTATAAATATAATTGTGAAACTTTGAACATGCAGACACAATTGTCAAAAGCTCTTTCTCAATCTGGGCATATTACATCTCAGTCTTGGTAATAGTTCTCGATGCATAGGCTACTTGTATACCCTCTTGAAGAATGAATGCTCCTAGATCAAACTTAGAATCATTGCAAGAAAGATGAACTCATTTGTGAACATCGTAGTAGCTGCGAGTTGGTGGTTTGGCAATTTTCTGTTTCAGGTCATCAAATACTCTGGTGCTTTTCTGACCGTGACCAAATAGCATCTTTGCATGTTAGCTCTCTTAACAGTGCTGAAAGTTGGCTTAAGTCTTGGATGAACTTGCCTAGATAGTTAACCATGCCAAGAAAACATTGTAGGGCTTGAACATTGTCTGAAGCTGGCATCTCGAGAATTACTGTTTGCTTGGATGGATCTGGTTGTAAGCCTGAACTGGTAAACAAGTGACCAGTATAAGTAACTTCTCATAGCCTCAACTTGCATTTCTGAGGATTCAGCTTAAGATTCACTTCACATTCTTTTTCCAGAACTTTCTGGAGGTTTCTGTCATGTTCGACTAGAATATCATCTACTATAATAGCACACGGTTAGCCTGAAAAAATTTGCTCCATCGCACGCTGAAAGACTTCACTGGCAGAATTTATTCCAAATGGCATTCTCAGAAATCTTTATCTTCCAAATGGTGTACCAAATGTGGTTAACATTGAAGATTTTTGGTTAAGCAAAATTTGCCAAAATGAACTCTCTGCATCTAAGACAGAAAAAACTGTGGAGTTTGGCATGAGGGCAGCAACCTATTTAACAATTCGCATTGGATGATGAGGCCTTTTTAATACTTTGTTCAAATCTCTTGGATCAGTACATATTCTGATATCATCTGAGCTTTTCTTATGAGCTACTACCACGGAGAATACCCATTCAGTAAGTTGTTCTATTGGACAAATTACTCTCTGCTGCACCATTCTGTCTAGCACGGCTTTGACTCTGCTGTGCATAGCTACTGGAACTTTCTGTGCTGGTCTGATAATTGGGCTGACCTCTGGATCTAACTTCATGGAGTACACAACTGGTAGTTTGCCTAGTTGTCTGCAAAAATATCTGCATACTCAGAAAAATAGTTTGGGTGAAATTTGAGCAGATGTCATTTAGCCTGACATGGTGGATCTCTTCATTAAGTGAAATCAGTCCCATTCTCAAACTGTCTCTGAGGCCCACCAATGACTGCATGTGTCTCTTGACTACGAAAAACTGCAAGTTATAGCTGTTCCCAGCAGAGTAACATGAAAGCACTACTGAGCCTAAGGTTTGAATCTCTTCACCACCATAAGCAACAAGCTTTGCACACTTTGCTAAATCAAGTTGTTCTGCAGCTTTTACTCTAGCAAACATTTCTGCTGACATAACATTGCACTTTGATTCAGTATCTACTTTGAGTTCTGTGGGACTCACATTAATCTAAACAGTACAAAATATCTCAATGTTAAGTTGTCAATCTCGCCTTCATTCTTGCTTGATGGGTTCGGAGCCGATCCCTCGGCTCCGACTCGGCACTTGCTAAGCTCGAGAGCCACTTTTACCAGCTCGAGGCAGCCCCATATCCCATGATGCAAGGCGGTAAGTACCCAGATCTCATTTGCCGCTTCGCTTAGGAGGTCTTTTTACCAGCTCCTGGTAAGTTGTTCACTTTTGTGAGATTTAAGCCCCTTTTCAGTAAAAAAACTTTTATTGATAGTTTTAAGTTTATTTTGTATCTTTCCTGACAGAAATTCCCTGTCTCCTTTAATTTTTTTGTTAGTCAATCTTTTCCCTATCCCATCCCCCCCCGTTAGGGTGTGTGTGTTGGTTTTATAGAATACCTTTTGGTATTTTATTTAAGTTAATTTTGACTGGTGTGTGTCTGTGTGTTTTTTCAGCACCATGTCAAAGGAGAGGGTCTCAGGTTTTAAGAAGTGTGACTCGTGCTGTCAGAAGATGTCTCTGACAGACGGTCACACTTCTTGCCTGTATTGTCTGGGCCCTCTTCACCTGCAGGACTCCTGTGCTATTTGTCACTCCTTCAGCCAGAGAGTCCTGCAGGAGAGACGGAATAAGCTGATTCTTAGGGGCCTTCTTAAGCCGGAGGGCTCTCCGGCTAAGTCGGCTCCACCAAAATCAGCAAAACCTTCCAAGGCCCAGGCGTTCGTATCTAAGCCTGCGGCCTCGGCTCCGACTTCGTGCTGAGTCGAGATCGCTCGGCTGGAGCCGATCCTGGCTTGAAAGCCTTCGGCACCGATGGCTATCGGTGCGAATCTGTATTGACCGCCGATGTCGGCTCCGATCGGTTCCGACACCCATGTGGCACAGGCATCGGTGTCGGCTCCGATCGGCTCCGACACCGTTACTTTGGTGGCTGTATCGGCTCCGGCTGGAGCCGATACATCGAGGCTTCCTGTCGGCTCCGAGAAGTCGGCTCCGACAGGATCTATAGTATCGGCTCCGATGGCTCATTCCAGGAAGAGGTCGAGGTCTCCTTCCTTGGAGCCGATACTTTCGGCTCGGACTTCACCTCTTCTATCGGAACGGAGCCATCGGAGCCGATCTTCAAGGTCATCCAGGTTGTCAGATCATGACCTAGAGAGAGTGGTCAGTAGATTACTCAAGTCACAGGTACTGGCCCAAATGTTACACAGTCCGTCTCAACAGACGACTGTGGGTCCACACCCCGTTACAGTTCCTCCTTCAACTCTACCCCAGAGCTTGGAGTTGGAGTCTTCGGGAATGGTTACTGCTACGGCTGGAGGACGGATACCCCTTCTGTTCCTTCAGCCTCTACTCTTATCTCCTCTTGAGACCTTCCTTAGAGGGATTCGGTGGTCGGGCTTCCATGGTCTCCTCCGAGGGTGAGTGGCATCGGACCCTTGTCCGAACCCGCTCTTCCCCTTGGAGCCTCGGCCTTGGTGAGCTCGGCTCCGACATCTGCCTCGGAGACTTCCCTTTCGGTGGTCCCTGGAGTTCCTAGCTCTTGAGCGGGTTCTCTCGGACCTGCCTGGGAGGGGAGCATTCGAGGTGATGAAGAGTGTACTGGCCACTGGTATCAGTCAGCAGTCTGTTCCCGTAGCTCCTCCCTCTATAGTACCTTTTGACATCTCTGCCACTTCTCTTGCTACAGGACCCAGAGATCCTCCGCCTCAGGTTTCCCCATTGGGAATTTCCCCCTCTTCCGAGGATTCTCCTGATGTTTCGGGAGATCCTCCTAGGAAGAGGACTTGTAAGAGGAAGCATGTAGTCTCCCGAGTTTGTCACTTCGGATACTGACTTTGATGAGTCAGAGGGTTCCCCTAGATCCCCCTCTGAGGATGTCTCCTTCTCAGACATCCTAGAACTTCTGAAACAGAGGGGAAACTGGCCCACCAACAATCCCTCTGAGGATGAGTCAGTATACCTAGAGGCGTTTGGATCTCGGCCCTCCACCTCCTGGGTGTCTCCGCCTTTCGACCCCCTTATGCAGGTGATTGCACGGCGTGGGCAGCTCCTGACTCTGTAGAGCCAGTCCCTAGGAGGCCTTCAAAATTATCACTGCCCGGTGACAAACAATTCCTTACTAAGGGTGTCCCCGCTGATGCCATGGTGGTGGCTGCGGCCACCAAAAAGGAACTTGCAGATCCTTCCGTGCCCGTCCATCCTCCTAATAAGGACTCTAGGACCATGGATAGATACGGTAAGCGGATGTTTTCCTCAGCGACCTTTGCTATGCGTTAAGCTGAATTACCTATGTCGCTTCACCAGACTCCAGAGGGATATCCTGAAGGAGCTGGGAGAAGTAGTTCAGGATCCTACAGCTGCAGGGGCTCAAGAAAACATTGCTTCTCAGCTAGGAACCCTCAATTCCATTGCAAACTCCTCCATGCGGCTAATATCTTATGCTGCGGATGGAGCGAGTAGAGCCGCAGGCACAGGTGTGGCTCTTAGACGCCAAGCCTGGATGCGGCTATGTGATTTTGGCGGATCCCTTTAAGGCGTCCTTCACAAATTCTCCCTTTGATGGGTCAGCTTTGTTTGGCCCTCAGGTGAAGGAAACCTTGACCAGGTGCGAGCAGGACGGCAAGACTCTTTCTGCTGTTGGAGTCCGGTTTTCCACCCCTTCTAGGCCTTATCCCAAAGGACAGAAGGGTGGTAAGATGTGGTTCCGTAAATCCCAAGGAGTCACGCCGGATTCACGTGGTCAGTTTACCCCTAGAGGCAGAGGTGGTAACAATAACAGACGCAGCTCTAGAGGCAGAGGGGGTCCGAAGAACCAGGGAAACAGGGAGCCTCTCTCTGATAAGCCCTTTCAGCATCCCTGAGGTGTTGCCCGGCTGTCCCTCCTTGGAGGCAGTCGGGGGAAGATTATCACTGTACCCAGAAGCCTGGCATTCCCTCACTCAAGACAGATGGGTACAGTCGATCATATCCAAGGGTTACATAATTCCTTTCGAGGAAAGTCCCTTCCCCTCAAGTTCCCTTCCAGATGTACCACCCGGTCTAAGGGAGATTGCAGAGACAGAAATCGCAAAACTACTGCAAAAATAGAGCCATTCAGCCAGTTACAATAGACCATTCAGAGCCCGGAATCTACTCAAGGTTCTTTTTGGTCCCCAAAAAGACGGGAGACTGGAGACCAATATTGGATCTCAGCAGACTCAACAAGTCTGTCAGGAAGACAAGATTCCGAATGGTCACTCTTCAGTCAATTCTGCCCTTCTTACAGAAGGACAACTGGATGTGCTCAATAGATCTTCAGGATGCGTACTATCACATCAAAATTCACAGGCGCTCCAGGAGATTTCTCCGCTTTCGGCTGGGGTCCAGTCATTTCCAGTTCAGAGCCCTGCCCTTTGGTCTCACTACAGCCCCAGAGTGTTCACCAAATGCATGGCAGTGGTCACGGCTCACCTGAGGCGTCAAGGATTCCAGGTGTTTCCGTATCTCGACGACTGGCTCCTGTCAGCCACCACCAGGCATCAGCTTATACAAGCCAGGGATTACACAATAGACCTTTGTTCTCATTTGGGCATCTCAATCAACTTCGAAAAGTCATCCTTATCGCCCTGCCAGTCTATTACCTTCATAGGCGCAAACTTAAACACTGTTAGAATGTCAGCTACCCTTACAGAACAAAGAGTTTCAGACATTCAGACTCATGTCAGGATCATTCTGGCCAGCAAGAAAATACAGGCCAGAATGGTTCTAAAGGTATTAGGTCTCATGGCTGCGGCCATTACTCTTCTTCCCCTGGCTCGATTCTACATGCGCCTTCTTCAGTGGATGCTGTTCACACAGTGGTCATACCAGCAACTTCCAATGCGTCACCAGATTCTGGTGACACAGACATGCAAAGAGCATCTTGCTTGGTGGATCACATCGTCTCAGGTTCACCAAGGCAGGTGCTTTGTACCTCCGTCCCCGATAGCCACTGTCACCACGGATGCCTCCCTGATCGGGTGGGGGGGTCATTATCAGGGCAGGATGGTTCATGGGACATGGCAACCGTTCGAGTACCATCTGCACATAAATGTCCTGGAGATGAGAGCAGTGCTTTTAACGTTGCAAGCCCTCAGCGACTTTCTTCCCGTAGGGACAATTGCAGTCCACACAGACAACATGTCTGTAGTTTGGTATATCAACAAACAGGGCGGAACCAAGTCCTACCCCTTGTGTCGAGAAGCGCTCAGACTTTGGCAATGGGCGATCTCCTCTCATCGGTTTCTGGTAGCAACGCATATCCCTGGGAAAACCAACATTATAGCGGACAGATTGAGCAGAGCTATCCTCATGCCTCACGAGTGGTCTCTCAAGCAATCTATAGCGGAAGAGATTTTTCTGGAATGGGGTCGTCCATGTTGCGATCTTTTGCTACTCCCCAAAACAGCAAATGTCCAGACTTCTTCAGCCTCTTCCCTCTATCAGGCCATCCGCCCAGAGACGCTCTGACCCAGGATTGGCCCCAGGGACTTCTTTATGCCTTCCCTCCATTTCCTCTGATCCCTCAGGTGATCCAGAAAGCTACCGTTTGAGAGCCAAATTGATTCTCATTGCCCCTTACTGGCCTCGACAAGTTTGGTTCCGTTCCTCCATCATCACCTTTTGGTGCAGCCGTGGCATCTGGACCCAGTGCCAGATCTTCTGATTCACCAATCGGGTCAGCTGCACCGGTCAATCCCTTCTCTCAACCTCACAGCATGGTTGCTCCACTTCCTTCCTTAGCCAGGCTTCCTTTGATCTCTAACCCAGTTAGAGAGATCATAGTAGCCGCTAAAATCCTCTACCAGGAGGATTTACACAAGCAAATGGAAACGTTTCTCTTATTGGGCTAAGGCCCAAAATATTGATCCCTTTACTGCCCCTGTTCAGGCAGTTCTGGACTTCTTAGCAGAGATTTTTCATGCAGGCTCCTCTTCTTCCACAGTCAGAGTTCTATTGGCTGCTATTTCCAATTTTCATGTCGGGATAGCAGATCATAATATTATGTCCCATAGGCTCTGCAGGGCCTTCTTGAAAGGAATTTTCCTACTAAAACCTCCAATCAGGAATCCTCCTCCTCAGTGGGATCTAAATTTAGTGCTGACATCCTTGATTCTTCCCCTTGAGCCAGCTGTTTCTTGTTCCCTGAAATATCTTTCTTGGAAAACGTTATTTCTAGTGGCTATTACATCTGCCAGGAGGGTTTCTGAACTTCATGCTCTTTCGGTTCGACCCCCTATTTGGTTTTCACAAAGACAGAGTATCTTTGAGAACTAACCCAACCTTTTTACCTAAGGTCGCTTCAAAGAACAATTTGAATCAATCCATTGATCTCCGGTATTTTTCCCTAACTATTCAGATAGAGCTGAACAAAAGCTACATTATCTTGATGTCCATCGTCAACTTAGATATTATTTGGACAGAACAAAAATTTAGAAAATCTGATCAACTTTTTGTTTCCTATGCGGATAATAAAAAGGCCTTCCTGTTTCTAAAGTGACTTTGTCCAGATGGCTTTCTTCGGTCATCTCTGAAATTTATCGCTCAGGGGAAAACAGCTGTGCTCAAAACCTAAAGCACATTCAACTAGGAGCTTAGCTACTTCTACAGCTTTTCAAGCTAGACTTCCTTTGGACACTATTTGTGCAGCGGCCACTTGGGCCACTCCTCACACTTTTGTTTCCCATTACAAATTGGACTTGGCCTCCAGGGACAGAGCCAGTTTTGGCTCTACAGTCCTCAAGAGTTTGTTCCATTGGGCCACCCAGGATAGAGGTGCTAGGGGCGGTCCCATCAAGCAAGAATGAAGGCGAGATTGACAACTTAACATTAAGAAGTTATGTACCTACCATAGCGTTCCATGTTAGTTGTCTTCTCTGCTTCTTTCTTGCGACCCTCCCTCCTTCCCCCTGGCCTGGACAGACCTCGTATAAGAAACTATTATGCTAAAGACCATTCAGACCTGGTCCTTTTTCCATCTGTAAGTTTCTTCTTCCTTTGGGAAGTATTTTATGCTTGGTGCTATTGCCCTTTGTCAACAAACGAGATCTGGGTACTTACCGCCTTGCATCATGGGATATGGGGCTGCCTCGAGCTGGTAAAAGTGGCTCTCGAGCTTAGCAAGTGCCGAGTCGGAGCCGAGGGATCGGCTCCGAACCCATCAAGCAAGAAAGAAGGCGAGAGAAGACAACTAACATGGAACGTTATGGTAGGTACATAACTTCTTATTCTTTACCCACAAATCTATTGCATTTATTGTTTCACCAAGCACAGACACACCATCAACATATAAAGTAGGATCACAGCTTTCTGAAGGATCAACTTGTCTCTTGGAATGCCCTGTTTTAATGAAATAATGTGCCTTATTTGATTTACAAATCCTTTTGAAATGATTCCATGTACTGCAAGAATGACACTGCTGACCAAAATCTAAGCACTTTTTTCATTTGGGCTCGTGATTTCCACCATGGTTACAACAGTTGACTATGAAATTAGGTGACTTTGCTGACTGACCTTTATGCTTCACTGAGCATGCTCTGGAATTTGCTGGAAAGACTTGAGGTTTCCCAAGGACTGTTACAGGACCTGCAGTAGCTGCAATGTGCTTGGGCCTGTTTCTTTTAACCACGTGTTGCATACTGTTAACATGAGCGTTGTCATTGTGCCTTCCACAGCTATTCTCATTTGTAAGCACTTGTGTGCTTTTCTGTAAGCTCATTTATTTGACAGATCTCACTGGCCTTATTAAAAGTTAAATCACTGTCTTGAAGCAAAATCATTCTCACTTTGTCATTATTAATACCACACACACAAGCCTGTCTTTTATCAGTTCATCTCTCAGTTCACCAAATTTGCATGTTTTAGCCTTATTTCTCAAGTCAGTTATATATTCTGCAAACATTTCACCAGGCTTTTGATCCCTTGTGTAAAATAAGTTCATTTCCATTGTAACATTTATTTGAGGGTTACACATTTCTCTAAATTTACGTTTTAAGCACTCAGGGTCTTTCCGCTTTTTAGCCGGTAGCACTGTATGTCGGTCTCCCCCCTCCCCTACAAACATAGCAGGTGTATACACAAATGAATGCTCTCTTTCAGTGGCCTTCAAACCAGCTAAATTAAGCAGAATAAATGCTTTTGTACATGCCTCTTTGTCGGAAATAGCAGCCTTTATGAAAATATCGTATTCCTGTTCAAACACGCTCCAATTCTCTACAGTATTGTTATCAAACACAAGTGGTGTGGGTCTGCAAAATCCTTCTGCCATGCTCCCAGATTATAGTAAAAGACACTGTAAAATGGCCCTTGTGATTATGTATATACAGTCACACAGACCAGGCACTTGTACTAATATTCAAATGCACAAAAAACTTTCTGAAGTATTGTGCTCTGCGAAATATGCTTTGAAACAATTGTACTTTGCAGAATATACTTTGAAATGTCTGTACTTTGCGAGATAACTGGACTGTATTACTGCGCACACTTGTAAACACTTTGCATACTTCAGATACTTTGAATAGCTTTAGTTAATACGAAAAAGTAGTACATAGTGAAAAAATATGGTCGTTTTCCCTTTTTTGTACATTTTATGAGTGAAATATTGTTTCAAATGTTTTCATAATTATTTCAGATATTTTTATCAGTATGTCGCAGTTTTGGACATTTCATTTAATAAGCAATTCATTTTGAGTGCTTCATTTTAGAGTAGTGGCGAAAGAAATCATTTAAACAAGTTTTAGTACCTGGAATTTGTTTATGACCTGTTTAGTGAGTTGTTTGAGCATTAGGGATGATCTAATCCTGTGTATTCCTCCAACTTTAACCGGTTGGCTCATGGCTGTAACTCTGGATCCCATTCTGACTCCATGTCGCTGCTGTTATGTGCATTAAGAAGACGTTGAGGCTTGGATGTTTGTTTAAGCAGTTTGACTACAAGCACGTCAGGCTGGATAGCAGAAACATTAAACTTACTCTATCTAAATAATTGACTGACTACATACTTGCATGCTCTTACTCTGGCTGCTCACTCAAAATGGCACTCTTGCTAGCACATGCTTAGTACTTATATGAATGTGCTGACTCACTGGAAAGGTTCTTAAAGGTATATCACACACACACTGATCTACAGGGTTGTTGCCAAGTGTAGGGTGGGTTTAACAAGGACAATAACAAGAAATCTTGTAGAGGTATTAGAAATATTTCTGAAATTTTATGAAAATCTGTTTAAAGCAGAGAAATGTAGAAATCAAATTTTTAAATAAAAATGTTTATGGAAGTATTAAATATGCCAAGGTTAGAGGTAGCTGAGGCTCAATTACTAACAGGATTGGAGGAGATGAGAAAAAAATGGTGATGTATAACCAGTCTGCAGCAAAGTCTTCAGGAATAGATGGTATTCCTGTGGACATCTTTGAGGCTAGAAGGGAAGGAAGTAATAAGGATATGGAAGGATTTGTTTAACAATATTTTAAAAGGAAGAGAAGCACCAACATCCAGGAAGAAAGCTGTTGTGGCTGTAATATCAATATATGGTAAAAACCCATCAGATCCTGCTTCATATGGGCCCATTTTGATTCTAAACCATGATTATATAGCTTTTGTGCGTATAATGGCTAAAAGAATGTTAAAAGTGATGCCAAAAATTGATATGAATCAGTGTGGTTTACTGGAGTGGTGAGTGGTGACAAACATTTGACAACATTAATAGAACAGTGATGATCCAGAGGGAAGCAAAATGTAAGAAAATACTACTGTTGTTGTTGGGTTTTGATGCAGAGTAAGCATTCAACAGATTAAGTTGTGATTTTATAAGTAAGGCAGTGGAAGCATTTACATTCCCTTGTCCAATGATAAGGATAATTATGAGGAGACTTGAAGGATTGGAGGCAAAAATTAAAAGTGGAGGGCGGTACTGTCTGATAAGCTCTGTTTGAACAAAGGAACCAGTGGTGTTTTCTTTCCTCTTTGTTATTTGTGTGTTATTTAGAACTATTAGCAAAGAAAATAAGGGACTCAGAAATTCAAGGATATAATTGGTATGGTAATCAAGTAAAGTTGGCCTTGTTTTTACATGATATTAATCTATACCTAATAAAACCAGAAAAGGACATTTCAGTGTTGAACATTTTGAGACTGTTTCAAGTCTTTTTTGGGATACCAAATTAATGAAGATAAAACAAAGGCAATAACTGTAAACTGTGTCTGCACACACAGATTGGTTCAGCAATACCCATATTTACAGGGTCATGATAAAATGAAGTACTAGCAGTATGGGTTAAAAGGGATTCTGTTATGGACGTGATATGCAGGAAAAGACTAAACAAAATGTAATACAAAAACTGAGAAACTGGAAGCTTTGATTTATGAATATGGATAGCAAGATACAAGCAATGAAATTATTTTTTGTCCCATTAGTTTTATACACAGGTCAGGCATATTTTTATCAAACAGAGGAGTTGTGGATAGTAATTAATAAAAAGATGATGGATTTTATCTGGGAGGCGAAGAGGGCAAGAAATCGAGTAGGAAAAGTTGATCTTTCCAATAGAACAGAGTGGTTTGGAATTACCTGATTTGAAGGGGTATTTCAGTGCTGTACAAAATTGCAAATTTTGGAGGTGTGATATGGAAGAAAGAGGTAATTTGGGAACATATTTTTTGAAAGTGTAATGCGTTGTAACACTTTAAAAATTCCATGCAAACTACTGTGTTAGAAATACTGAACAAGCAAATTGGTGTAACAAAGGGAATGATTTTTTTGTGCTGTGATACAGAATCAGTATTGCCTAGACATGACTTTAATTCTGGTGACTGCCAGGAAAAAGCAATTACTAGAAAATGGAAATCAAAGTCTTAAGCCAACCGTACTAGAAGTAGAGTATAATAAAAGAGCTGGAATGGGATTTTTAGAAAAGAGTAGTAGCAAATTACATAGAAAATAATAGGAATCACGGACCATTACATGCAGAATAATGTTTTGGAGAAAAAATGAGGTTTAAGGTAAGGCAGGAATTGAATGAGCTTTGTAATGTTTAATCGACAATGACTGCATAGAAGAGTATATGTAATGTTTGCAACTGAAAGTGTCAACATGGTTTGTTTTATTTATATAAATGTATGATTGTCTGTTTCATAGGTGATAATTCAGTGAATATGTTTCTTGTTTACAAAATGTATATAATAAGAGCCTTTCCTCTGATTCTGCGGTTATTTCTGTATTGGCTGATAAACCATCCAAGTGCTTTTACCTTCTAATAAGGACAGTCATGCCAGGGAGAGTTATGGTAAAACGTATAAACGTCTGTGTTACCTTAGCCTTCAGGACTATCAGTTACTGATTTGCCTGATTCAGAGATTAAGACTTCTACCTTTTCACATTTGTGCTGTGCTTCTCAGGTGGCTGGTCATTCTATTCAGTGCAGTTATGATGGTGCTGATGCTTCCTGTAGAGCAGCTGCGTCTGAATCTGTTATGAGGAAGTATTCTTCGCTGAGCTTTGTCACTCTGCTTGAAGACATCATGGCCAAATTATCAGATTACCCCTTAAACAACCAGAATCTTTTTGGCCCTGCTGCTGTTGAATTTTTTTAACACCCTTCAGGATAATGGTAAAGTTATGCAGGATTTAAAACAAATCTTTGTCTGCCCTGTTCAGTTAGTTTCATAAAGTATCCTTCTAAACCTTCCCATTTTCATAGGCTGCCTAAACAGCCTTCTAGGGACAAGAGGGCTTCTAGGAGAGTTTTTTCCAGACAAGCATTCTCAGAGTTTTAAGGGTCAAAAGCCTTCTTATCCTGACAAATCTGCTTTTCATTTGAAATTTAGTTGATCCTACCCCCTCTGCTAGATTCCTTTGTCCCTCAGGTTGACTCTTTCTTTTCCTGTTTGGCAACAAATAACTATAGATGCTTGGGTACTTTACATTATCCACAATGGTTATTTTATGGTCTGTAAGTCCCATCCTCCATTCTCATGCCTTCCTCAGCCTCCTCCTTGTCAGCTCCTACATTTTACTTTAGGTCTTTAGGAACTGGTGGTATAAAGAACCATCCAACCTGTCCCGCTGTCTCAGAAGGGAGCAGGTTTTTATTCCAGGATGTTCCTGGTTCCCAGGAAGGAAGAAGTCGTGGAGGCCCATTTTATACCTGTCCTTTAGCAATACCTTTTTAAGGTTCTCTTTTTCAGGATGCTGTTGCTTCAGACATTTTTCCCTCTGTTGCTTCCTCACGTTTTTCTGGTATCCCTGGATTTAAAGGACACTTATCTCAACATTCCTATTCACCATCCCTTCAGGAACTTTTTACATTTCTATGTTTCTTCCTGTCATTATCAGTTCTCTGCTTTGACTTTTGGTCTTTCTGTAACTCCGAGGGTCTTTACCAAACCCTGTGTTAGCCTTCTGCAGAATTCTGAAAATTCATATATTCCCTTATTTGGATGACCTTTTGATTCAAGCACCTTCTCAGCAGCTCTGGCTTCTGGATCTACACTACACTGTGTTTTATAAGCGCAGTGTGATGTTCACCCTCATTTTCAAAAAGACTGCTTTGAGCCCCTCTCAAAACTTAGTGATGTCCTTCTATTATCACTGTTGCAGTATTCTTGAAAGAAGAGATGTCCTGTCCTGAGCAGCCCTTCACTCAGCCAGTATTGAAAAGCTTGAAAATATCTTGTTTGCTCCATACTTCCTATTTATACTCCTTGCACAGAATGTAGGGCATAAAAGGGACATACAGAAGCAACTATCCAGAACTTCTTTTGCCGCCAGTTTGAATGCTGTTCTTGCCAATTGTTCTGAACATTTTGTTGCTGTTCTGACCTCTTAGAACACCAGATAAGTGCCCTTTTGGGGTTATTTTTTTCTTTTTCTTATTTTGGTCTTGTATTTTTTATCACTACCTAGAGTACATGTCATCCAAGAGGGGAAAATGTCAGTGTGGGAGGCAAATTCCTCATAAGGATCATCACAATTAGTGTCTTTTTTGTTGGGAACTTCCCATGATTGTATATTCTGTAGTTTCTCTAAGACATTTGTGCCTAATACAGTCTGTAGCCATTTGTCTTCCCTGGCCTATTATCTTGAGAACCAACAACTTACACAGTTAGCCCAGGGTGCCATGTCAGAATCCTTTAACCCTGATACACTCTTGCTTGGTAAGAAGTCCAAGAAGTCTGTGCTGGATTCCACTGGACATCCCTCTAGAAGCAGGTACTAGGTGTGTAGGTCGTTCAGTTTTTCCATCAGTTCCTCTGCTGTGACCCCACCAGAGGCTGGCATGGGATCTGTCTTTTTGAATGTCCTCTGTGGCTTTGCCGGCATCTGCTCCGGACGTCGAGGGGAGAACCATGGCTGATTATCTCAGAGGGTCCTAGAGGGGTTCCACAGATATTGGTCAGGGAGGAAGTTCCGGGTTCTCTTCTCAAGTCTCGCTAAGGATCAGGACCCTTGTGTTAGAGCGGATGTTCCCTCTATGAAATGACAAAAACTGAGGCATGTTTCCTGTTGTCCTGTGGATCGTCAAAGGGAATGGCAGGCGTTTACTTAGGGCTTATTCTCTGCCATAGTGGCCCTAAAGCCTCCTCAAGGGGTTTCAGTACCCACTTCTTCTTGGACCTCTGCCCCTTCTAAATGGTTTAGGGAACTAGATTCCTCAGATTAGGATTCTTTGTCTGGTGAAGGTTCTTTGTCCTGTTCTTTAGTGATGCCTTCATTTTTGGCTTATGATTCTGATGCAGATGAGTCTGTTAACCCTGAGTCTCTTTTCGAGGAATTGTCCTTTGGGGGCACAATTGCTAGGATGATGGAATTTTTTTAAGTGGTGTTCTTTTGAAGTGCGGGATATTCAGAGAAGTTAGTTATTATGACTTGCTTCAGGTGGATGCTCCTAAACCATCGACAATTCCTCCTCTGGTGGCCACCTTGTTAGTTACTTTCATTGCTGGCTCCAAATCTCCTGATTCTCAGCTTCCTGCTCCTGAGAAGCCCGATAGATTGTGTAAGGTTCTTGAGGATTGTCTGTTTACTTAGTACACTTTTACTGACCAACGGAACACTTTCTATACAAACTGCTTTTTGGAGAGTATTGGATTTGTAGTTTGGACTATCTACTCCTTGGTGCCAGCTTTGTGTCTTCGATTGTCTGTTTTTATTTAAATGTCCTTCTGCTGATCCTGTTGTGGTGTGAGTTTCTTCTGACAAACCTTCCAAACTTTTGCCTTCTGATAAGGCTAGCAGGGCAATGGAGAGGATTGGCAAGAATGTTTACACTGCTTCTATTTTGGATTTTAGGGCTATTAGTTACCAGACTGCATGACCAGGCATGCTCTGTCCTTGGTAGCTTAGGCTTGTCAGGTTATCTCTGCCCTCCCTTATTCTGATGGCAAATCCTCTGCCTTATCCTTTTTAGGTTCTGCTTCTCAAGTGGCTCTCCTCTCTGTTAGCTATGATGCTGACAGTGCCTTTTCTAGGGCTGCAGCTTTTGGGTCCCTCATGAGGCATTATTCTTGGCTTTGCGTCCTGTCTCTTCCTGAGGACATTAAGGCCAAGTTGTTGGATGCTGCTTTGGATAATACTCATCTTCTTGGGCCTGCTGCTGCTGACTTGTTGAAGTCTCTTCAAGAGAAAGGAAAAGCCTTGCAAGGCCTTAAACATATTTTTGTCTCTCTTGTCCCTAAGTTGCAGATGAGTTATCCTTGTAGATCTGCTTTTGTTCACAGGCAGCCCTGCCAGGCCTGTAAGGGTAGGTGGGGTGGGAGTGGGGCCCCCTCTGCTAAGGCTTATCAAATTTTGCTTCTCTGACAATTCACTCCCCCACCGTTAAGACCAGCTTCCTTTGTCCCTTCGGCTCTCCCTTTGTCTTCCAAATTGGCATCTCATCACTTCAGACTCTTGGGTTCTTTCTCTCATCCGTCAGTGTTACCCCATGGTACAGAAATCTCTTCCTCATTTTTTTAGGATTCCTCAACCTCCTCTAGAGCAACTTCCTCATTTCCCAGAAGTTCTAGGGTCCCTTTTGAACCAAGGAATCATTCGAGCTGCCCCCTCCCGAAGTGGAGCAGGGATTTTATTTCAGGATGTTCTTGATTATGATTACTCGAAAGGAGGGCACTTGGAGATCTATTTTGGATCTCTGTTGGATCAACACCTTTCCCATCATCCCTTCCTTTTGGATGCTTACTCTTCAAACCCCATTTCCTGTTTTATTACCCCAGGCTTTTCTGATGCCCTTGAATCTGAAAGATTTGTACCTTCATATCTCTATTCACCCTTTCTACAGTTAACTTTTTTCTCTGTCTTCCTCTCATTTTCAGTTCTTTGCTTTGCCCTTTGGCCTCTCTATTGCTCCAAGGGTATTCACAAAATTCCAGCCTCCTGTGATTACCTTCTGCGGGCTTCAAGGCTTTCAGATTTTTCCTTATCTAGGTGACCTGTTGCTTCAGGTGCCTTCTACCAGTCATTTGTTGCAGGATCTGCAGTTCACCATCTCTCTCCTTCAAAATTCGGCGTTTACTGTCGACTTCCAAAGCTCTGTCCTGTCTTCCTGTCAGGATCATGTGTATCTGGTTTGTAGGATTCAGACTGTACCAATGCTGGTCTCTCTTCCACCTCCATAGGTATTGTTGTTAACAGCCTTCTTTCAGTCTCTTCTTCCCCTGACTGCCATGCCAGCCAGGGAGTTTCTTCAGCGCCTGGGATTCATGGCCTCTTCTATTCTGATGCTTCCTGTTGCCAGACTGTATATATGGAAGCTTCAATGGTACCTCAAGCTGGTTTGGCTGCAACATTGTCACCCTCTGACTTTCAGTGTTCCTTTCCTTCCCTGTCTCAAGGAAGAATTCGGGTGGTGGATTTGACAGTTCTCTCAACCCAGGCTGGCCCTTTCAGCTTCCAGTCCATTCTCAGGAGCTGTTCACCGATGCGTTGAACATGGGTTTAGGGGCATTTCTTGGTCACCTGAAAGTTCAGGGTTTTGGCTTCCCCATCAGAAATCGTACCATATCAACAACAAAGAGAAGAAGGCTCTGATTCTGGCCCTTTAGGCTTTTCACCCCATGCTGTCTCTCCAGGCCCCTTGAAGGTGTACAAAGATAACATTATAGTGATGTGGTATGTCAACAAGTGGGGGGCACTAAATCTTACCTCCTCTGTAGATGGCGCTTCAGGCTTGGAAAATGGCTCTCGGTTATCAGTTAACTCTTCAGGCAGTCTACATTCCTTCAGAGCACAATCTTGTGGCAGACTGTCTGAGCAGGTCCAAAACACAGGCTAACAAATTGGTGTTTCACAGAGGTGTGTTTCTGGAAATTGTCCATTGTTAGGGTATTCTTCGGGTAGATATTTTTGCCTCCCCTCTGAACAGGCAGCTTCTTGTCTTCTGTTCCAGAGTGGCATGCCACTTGGCCTGGAAAACAGATGCCCTTTCCTTTCCATGGAAAGGAAGGATTCTTTATGCTTTCCCTCCTCTTACTCTGCTTCCAAGAGTCCTGCAAAAGATTCAGCTCGACTCCCCCAAAAATCTTGCTAGTGAATCCATTTTGGTTGTTGCAGCACTGGTTCCCCCTCTTAATGAATCTGGCCAGCAACAATCATCACAAGTTACCTCAGAGGTTGGATCTCCTAACACAGGACAAGAGGCCTCTCATCCATCCAAATGGAAGAGGCTCTTGGTCTGGTGACATGCTTGTTACCAGGACCCTTTTTCAGCAGAGGTCTCTTCTTGTCATCTCTTATTTGTGCGAGTTGCTCCAGTCTGGCTTGGCCTGTTCTTCTGTGAAGGCCCATTTGTTAGCCATTTCTGCTTGTCTGTCCTTGACTCCTCCTTTAACTTCTCATTTTGAGGTCAAACTATTTCTTAAAGGCATTCTGTATATTAGATTTCCAAGAAACCCTATTCTTCCTCCTTGAGACCTTAATTTTGTTTTGGAAAAATTGGCTCTGCCTCCTTTTGAGCCTGCAGTTTCTGCTTCTTTGTGACATTGTACCTGGAAGACTGTTTTGTTGCTGGCTCTTATTTCTGCTCAGAAGGTTTCTGAACTCCAGGCCCATATGGCTATTATTCCTTTTTTGTTTTTTCACAGGGCAGTGTGTCCCTTCATACTACTTCTTTTATGCTCAAGGTGGTATATGAATTGTCCTTAAATCATTTGGTACAACTCTCTTATTTCCCTTTTCCTCAGTCTGCTACTGAGAGGGTCATGCATACCTTGGATTTGCACAGACAGCTCAGGTACTATTTGGATAAAACTAGGACTGTTTGTAAATCTGATCAGCTTTTTGTTTCCTTTCATCCCAGGTCTTTGGGTTTGGCTGTTTCTAAGCAAACTGGCTCCTCCTGGATATGTAACACAGTTTCTTATTGCTATACTTTTCATGACAAGTCTCTGTCTACTTCTGTTAGAGCTCCTCCTGCTAGGGCTGTTACTGCTTCTGGTAACTTCTTCAAGGGGTTGGACACCATTTCCATCTTTGAAACTGCTACATGGTCTTCAGTGCATAACTTTACTAAGCATTATAAGTTGTATATGGTTTCTAGGGCCAGAGCAGGTTTTGCTGAAATCATTTTATGTGGGTTTGTTGAGGGGTCTTCTCGGCCTTCCACCTCCCATTCTGTTTTTTGATGTTTTTTACTCTCCCTTCTTTAAGAATACAGCAGCAGTGATATAGAAGGACATAGTGCAGTTGTGTAAAATCTTCTTATAACAGTAGATGTCCTTCTCTTCACTGTTGCAGTATTTGCTCCCTCCTTCCGCCCGCCCTTCTTTAGTCTGCCTTTTTTTCCTTCTGGATGTGTATGGTCTCCTTTGTTTTATGAAGATGTTCTTCGTGTTTCACTGTTGCAGTCATCACATTTGGGTTATCTGCTTGCAGTAGCCCTCAGTCGGCCTGATTATCAAAGTCTTGGGTCCTGCATCGGTTACTGTCTCATCTTCCATGACGTCAGGTAGTCAGGGGTATAAAGTATGCAGCTGACACCATTACACCAGTCTTTCTTGCCGTGCGGTGCCCGAAGCAGCAGTAGTTTGCATGTGCCGGTCGGCTGACTCCTGAATTTTTCGTTTTCGAGTTTCAGAACCGAAGTCTTCGACTAAAGCTAAGTACCCCATTGGGGAAACTTTTACTTGCTCTAAACCGATGTCAGTAAAAGTCAGTAATTGTATTTCTTGTGGAAAGCAAATACCTCATAAAGATTTTCATTCGTACTGTATTCCTTGCCTCGGCACTGACCATGACGTACCTCGCTGTCGGTTTTGTGCCTTATTTAAGCAACAAACTATTAATTGTCTGCATATTTACGCTTCTAAATATTTTGGTACTCTGTTCAATTATCCAGATATGTCTTCGGTAAGTCATCTGACTACCGACATTCCAAAAAAATGCAAAGATAAAGACAGAGACAGGCCGCCTAGATCCAAAGCTGCTGACGACGCTTCTCTTAAGCCAGTCGCCAGTTCGCCAGTAATCGGTGAGGTGCTTTCACAGCCCCTGATACCCGCTACTTCAGAGTCGCAGGCCTCTACTGAGACCCATTTGAAGTCCGGTATGCCACGAGATGCTTCAACTGTGGACCCTGTGGATGTCTCTTCCTTGGATGGGTCTGGAGCCGCTATGCAGGCACCGGCGTCTGAGGGTGTATTCAGGCCTACTGACTTGCATATTAAACCAACGCCATCTTCTTCTTCAAGGCCTAAAACTTGAACCATGCCTAGAAAACCGATGCCCAGACCGCATGGTCAGGCCTCTATGCCTACAAAACAAATGATAAGAATGGCTGAAGACCTTATTACTTTAATCAAGGGAAGCCAACCTTCCCCCTCTAAGAGACCTAGGACTGAATTTGCTTACGATACTTCTGACCAGGATTCTGAAATTTCTGTTTCCTCTGATGACCTGGATTTACCCTCATCTACCTATGAGGATTCTGATGCAGAGGACTCTATTCCCTCTGCCCCCCCCCCCCCCCAAGAGGATTTCTCTTTTGGTGAAACCTTGTATACTCTTAGGGAGCATTTTCATTGGGAAAGTCAGGATTACTTTGATTCTAAAAAGAGGCTTAGGGATTTCTTTCTCCTGCCCCAGCACAGGCCTTTAGCTATTCCTCCTGTACTAAACATTGTTGATGATGCCTTTTCTGAATCTAGCTTGGCCCCTGACTCTCTACCTCCTGCTCCCAGCAAACCTGATAGATATTACAGGGTTCCTGACTCTCGCAAGTTCCTTTTTAAAAATCCTACTGCGGATCCTGAGACCATTTCACAGGGACCCAAGGGCATTAAGGCTACTACTGCCAAAAATCCTGCCCCCTCTGATAGAGACTCCAGGGCACTGGATAGATGGGGTAAGAAGGTATACACTTCTGTAACCTTAGCCATTAGGGCCTTAAATTGCCAGTTTCATATGTCAAAGTATCAGCAGCATATTATTGTATTGCTTAAACAGAAAATGATGATGATTCCTGACTGTGCTGAAAATAAGGATTTAATGCATTCTACTGAACAGGTTGGAAAACATACTTTGCAATGTGGTTTTGATTCACTAGAGGCATCTTGCAGGGCTTCTGTCACTGGGTCTGTACTTAGAAGGCATGCTTGGCTTAAGGAGCAATCTTTGCCAGATCATGATAAAGCTAAATTGCTGGATGCTCCCGTAAATCAGGACCGCCTGTTTGGCAACAAAGCAGAAGTTGTTCTTAAAAGATGGAGGAAAAAGCTACATCTATGCAAACTGTTAAAGATTTCTTACAAGTACAGCCTCCAAGATTTAGTAGGCATTGGCCCTCTAAGAATTGGTCCTTTTCTGCCTCTTCTAGGCCTTCTCAGTCCAAACCCAGAACCAGCAGAACACCCAGGCTTTAGTCCCAGGGTACACACAGGACTAAGCAGTGGGGGGCTCCCACTTCCAAATCAGGGAGTAGTAAGTCTCCCCCCATGGTAAACTGTCTCAATGACTTAACTTTAAAACTTCCAAGCACTTCTCAACTGACTGCTCCTTTAGAGGGAAAGATTGCTCTCCAGGCAATAAACTGGGAACTCATTACACAGGACAAATGGGTTTTAAATGTAGTTTCCCAAGGATACAGATTTCACTTCCACATGTTACCAACCCCAAACGGTTGGCCAGATCTACCCCCAAATCAGTGGGCAGAGGCCCAAAAGCAAGTACTCTCTCTCTCAAGCATAAAGGCTATTCAGACTGTACCAGAAGAGGAAAAGGGACAAGGTTTCTACTCAAGACTTTTCCTGGTACCTAGAAAATACAACTCATGGCATCCTGTCCTGGACCTTTCTATCTTAAACACCTTTTTGGTGATTCCAAAATTCAAGATGCTAACTTTTCACCAGTTGCTTCCTATGCTAGGCAAAGATGCCTGGTTGGCAACACTGGATTTAAAGGAAGCCTACCTGCACATCCCAATCAGGGAATCTTGCAGAAGATACCTACGCTTCAAAGCATGCTACATGCATTATCAGTTCTCTGCACTGCCCTTTGGCTTATATACTGCACCCAGGGTATTCACAAAGTGCCTAGCTCCAGTCATCGCATTTTGCAGGCAAAGAAGTATTCAAATAGACCCATACCTGGACGATTGTCTAATTCAGGCAGAAAGCCAGGACATACTTTTGAATCATCTGGCATTTGTACAAAAGGTGCTAACTTGTCTGGGGTACACCATAAACGAAAAGAAATCACATCTGGTACCCTGTCAACAAATTATATTCCTGGGAGCAAGTTTGAACACAACTTCCCAGATGGCTTTCCTCATGCCAGAGAAACAAATTCATCTGACAACTTACTTCAAACTAGTGACCACAAGAACCCTGCTATCTGCAAGGCAAATACTGCAAGCCTTGGGGTTCATGGCCTCCTATATTCTACTAATTCCATATGCAAGACTGCATATGAGGAAACTACAATGGTGTCTAAAAAGCTTATGGTGTTAACATTCTCAGGATCTAGAAACAATGTTTCCTATCATACCTTGCCTAAGTCAAATGCACCTGCATATCAATCAAAAAGAAATGTTAGCTGTACAGAATGCTCTGACAGCCTTCAAGGACCACATTCTTCCAGGACAATTAATGGTAAAGATGGACAACACCACTGTTATGTGGTACATAAACAAGCAGGGGGATACCCATTCTTACCCCTTCTGAAGACTAGCCATGGCCCTGTGGAGCACAGCCTTGAACTACCAAGTACATCTACAGGCTCAATTCCTGCCAGGAAAACTAAATACACTGGCAGATGAACTAAGCAGAAATCTCATGGACCCACACGAGTGGAAACTGGAACCAAAGACTTTCATCATGTTGATAAACAAATGGGGGAGCCCAGATGTAGACCTGTTTACCTCCCCCAGAACTACCAAGAGGACAAATTTTGCACAAGGGCTCCCCACAAACAAGCTTGGAAAGTGGATGCTCTGTCCTTCAGCTGGAAAAATCTATCAGTTTATGCCTTTCCTCCTCTGCCTCTCCTCTCCAAAGTACTACTAAAGATTAAACCGGAGAAACCAAGGATGGTACTGATTGCACCAGACTGGCCACGCCAACACTGGTACCCCCCTTGCGCAGTGTGTCACTGCTAGCCCCATGGCACCTGCCTCAGACCCTACCCTGCTGTCACAGCAGGAGAGCCAGATTCTGCGCCCCCAGCTTCAAACCCTGAACCTGGCAGCCTGGCTAATTACCTAATCTCTTCGTTACCATCCCTCAGTAAACAAGTGTTGGATGTCATTTTGGAGGAAAGGAGGCCTAGTACTTGAAAATCTTATGCTGAAAAATGGAAAACATTCTGTGCCTGGAACCAAACTCAAGGGATGACCACAGCAGTGCCCAATTTACCTCAGATTCTTCACTACATAACTAAGATGCTTCACAAGGGCCTTTTCTTTTCCTCCATCAAAATTCACGCCTCAAGCCATTTCAGATCATTACAACACAGAACCACCCCTCTTTTCTCTCCCACTGCTCAAGCAGTTCCTCAGAGGGGCCAAAAACTTAAGACCACCCAGGAGAGCTCCAACACCAGCCTGGGACCTTAACATTGTATTGGAAAAACTCACTCTTCCTCCTTTTGACCCAGCTGCAAGTGCAGAGGTAAAATTCCATTCTTGGAAAACAGCTTTTCATTTAGCAGTCACTTCAGCAAGAAAGGTATCCGAATTGTAGGCCCTTATGGCATTGGAGCCTTTCATCATCTTTCATGTGGACAGGGTGTCCTTCAGGACCATCCTTCATGCCCAAGGTGGTATCCAGTGTGGCTCTTAATCAATCCATTCATTTGCCAACTTTCTTTTCTAATCCACAGAACAAAGGGGAATGGATACTGCACTCCTTAAATGTGCACAGACAACTTAGATTTTACTTGGACAGGAGTAAACCTCAAAGGAAATCTGAACAACTGCTGGTGGCATCTGCTGCAGGGGCAGAGGGGAAGGCTATTTCAAAGCAAACTGTTTCTAAATGGATAGGCCATTGCATTCATTTTTTCTATAAGCACCATGGAAAACCTATCCCACAGGGGATTAGACCCCATTCAACCAGGGCTGCATCTACCTCTACAGCCTTTCTCAGAAGTGTCCCTACCAGAGACATCCTAGAAGCTGCTACCTGGAGTTCTGTACATACTTTCACCAAGCATTACCATTTGCCAATTTTATCTAAATCCAGAGCTGGCTTTGCCACTGCAGTTTTGCAGGACCTTATAGCTGGTCCTAATGCTATCTAAATTCCTCCTCCCATCATTAGCTTTGGGAATCTACCCAAATGTGATGACTGCAACAGTGGAACACAAAGAACATAGTACAGTTGTGTACACTTACCATAAATGTAGATGTTCGAGTGTATTCATTGTTGCAGTCCTGGTTACCCTCCCTCCAGCCCCCTGACTTCTTTTGGCTATACCTCCTACTCTCCTTTACTATGCTTAAAAGCTTTTTAGTGTATTTGCTTTTTTGTTGGAGGTATAACATTGTGTGTGTGTGTGTGTGTGTGTATATATATATATATATATATATATATATATATATATATATATATACATACACACATATATAAATAAATATGTATTTAATTGCTTCCCATTCAGGGGGCACCTGACATCTGGAGCAAGAAAAACTGATGTAATGGCGTCGGCTGCATACTTTATACACCTGACTACCTGATGCCAAGGAAGATGAGACAGCAACCGACGCAGGACCCAAGACTTTAATAATCAGGCTGGCTGAGGGCTACTGCAAACAAATAACCCAAATGTGATGACTGCAACAGTGAATACACTTGAACATCTACATTTATGGTTAGTGTACACAATTGTACTATTGCTTTCTCCTGGGCAATTCAGTTCTGGTTAGTTAATGTCTGCACATCCATTTTATGCCCTATGGCGCAAACAAGATCCTTTCAAGCTTTTCAGTACTGGCCAAGCGACAGGCTCCCTGAGACGGGACATCCCTTCTTTTAAGAATACTGCAACAGTGAAGAGAAAGACATGTACTGTTATGTTAGGACTTTACACAACTGCACTTTCCCGGGTTGCAGGATTCAGACCACCTCTCAAGGTCCTCTCTTTGACTGCTTAATTCCAGTCTCTCCTCCCTCTTCCAGTCCTTCCTGAAAGGAAATTTCTCCGAGGTCTAGGATGCCTGGCATCCATCATTCCTATGGTTCCCTTTGCCAGACTCCACAAGGGAAAATTTCAGTGATATCTCAAGACTGTGTGCTTCCAGCACTGCCACCCACTGGAGTATCTGTTTCCTTTCTTGCCTTGTCTTAAGCTTGAGCTGCACTGGTGGATTCTCCAGATTTTCCTGAATCCAGGTCTGCCTTTTCAGGTTCCTCTCTCTAATCACGGGCTATACATGGATGTTTCCAATCACGGTTGCAAAGCCTCTTCCATCACCCTCATAATCCAGGGTCTTTTGGTCCTTTGACAAGTAGCAGATCATCATGAAGGAGATGAGATGAGAATACATGCATAGTAATGTTCAGGATGAGGAGGAGGAGGTTTAATGGAAGGCAGGAATTCAGCAATTTATTGTAGTGTTGGACTGATGATAGCAGAAAAGAAAATAAATGTTATGTATCTTGTATTTAAATGGAAACATGTTAAAATGGTTTTCTTTTCTGTTAATGTATGTTTGCTTATGTCTTAAATGATAATTTAATAAAGGTACAGCCCTCATCTCCTTATTTTTTTTTTAGTTTTCCAAGCCTTTCACTCCTTTTGGGTTCCATGTCCTCTGAAGGTTTTTGCAGACAATGCTACACTTGTGTGGTACATCAGTAAACAAGGGGGCACAAGATCTTACTTTCTTTGCAGACTCTCTCTCTCCAGGTTTGTTATTTTGCAGTCTGCCTTTACTTGTTTGTTCAGGTGGTCTGCATTCCTTCAGAGCACAATCTTGTGGCAGGCAGTTTAAGCAGAAACAGGACACATCCTTATGAATGGGTGCTTCACATGCAGTTGTTTCTCTACATTGGTGGGGTACTCCTCAAGTAGATGCTTTTGCCTCCCCTCGGAACAGACAAACTTCCCCAGTACTGTTCAAGAGTGCCAAGTCCTCTGACTTGGAAAGTGGACAGCATGTCTTTTTCTTAGAAGGGGATTTTTCTGTATGTCTGTCCCCCTCTTGCTCTACTACCAAAGGTGAATAAGATCATGTGGGATAGGCCCAAAATCTTGCTGGTGACTCCCTTGTGGTCCACATAATACCGGTTTCCCCTTCTAGTTCCTCTGGCCAGGGGCTGTCATCACACTTTACCTCAAAGGATGACTCTCATTCACCCTCACTTGCCCACCCTTCAGTTGACACTTTAGGTGATAAGATTTTGATTCCTTTTAATTTTCTGAGAATAAGATTCAGGTTTTGCAGGAGGCCAGAAAACCCACTACTAGGAAATCATATGTGACTAAATGGAAGATATTTTCTGTTTTGTGTCTCAAGCGTGATCTGGAGCCTTTTTCTATGGGATTTCCTGTGGTCTTTTCGTATTTGTGTGAGTTGTTCAATTCTGGCTTGGCATCTTCATCTGTTAAAATTCACTTGTCAATCATTTCTGTTTGTCTTTCTGTGAATCCACCTCTGGCTTCTAGTTTTGAAGTCAAACAGTTTTTGAAAGATGTCCTTCATATTTGGTCTCAAAGAAGCCATAATCCTCGTCTTTGGGAGCTTAATTTTGTTCTTGAGAATTTGACTCAGTCCCATTTTGAGCCTGTAGTTTCTTCTTCCCTACAACATTGTGCTTGAAAGAGACTGTATTGTTGGTGTCTTTTATTTTTACCATGAGGGTCTCTGAACTTCAAGCACTCATGGTGGTACCACCATTTTTTGTTTTTTTTTTTCATTGGGCAGGGTGTTTTTTCGTAGCAGTCCTTTCTTTTATGCCAGAGTTAGTTAGTGATTTGTCCTTGAATCAGTTCATTCATCTTCCTTTTTTTCCCTTCTTCACAGAATCCTAGAGAGAAGGTTCTTCACACCTTGGATTTATATAGACAGCTCAGATATTAACTAGACAAGCCAAAACATATCGGGAAATCTGAGCAGCTTTTTGTTTCCGTGCATGCCAGGAAATTGAGTTTGGCAGTATCTAAGCACATTCCTCTGGATTTCAAAGGCCATTTCTTTTTGCTATTCTTGTCATGGCAAGCAGCTTTCTTCTGCTCATGCTCATTCTACAAGGGCAGTAGCCTCTTCTGGTGCTTTCTTCAAGGGTCTGGATACTAAATCCATCTTGAAAGCTGATACTTGGTGATCTTTTCACACTTTAACAAACATTACAAGTTGGATGTCATTTTTGGATGTCATTTCTAGGACTAGGGTGGTTTGCCAGGGTCATCTTTCATGGGTTCTTTGAGAGTTGTTCTGTGGCTTCCTCCTCTTATACTTTACAGTAGCTGTTGTACTCTCCCAAGAGTAAAGCATACTGCAGCAGTGATACAGGACATAGTACATTTGTGTAAGATCTTACCATAACAGTACATGTCCTTTTTCTCACTGCTGCAGTATTCTGTCCCCCTCCCTTCTACCCCCTATTACTTTTTGTTTTCTTCTTTCTGGTAGAAGCGTCTTTCTTGCATCCTTTTCTTTTACCATTCCTGGATGTACATGTTATTGCTTTCCTTTCGGGTTGCTATGGTTCTTCTGGAACACTTAATTTCTGAGGATTAGGTGCTCATATGTCACGTATGTGCCTTATTCTTTGCACGGAGTACGTACATCTTGCATGCGATGCCCAGAAGATGTAAAGGCTTTAGTGTGCTGGCCAAACATTCAGCTCATTTCAGGGGTCCGGATGGAGAGATGAAAAGGCAGCAAGCAAAGGACAGTAGTAGTGCTAAAATCAAATTCATCCTCAAGTCTTGGTGAGTACTTTCGCGAGGTGGACCCTGTTTTTCACAAAATCTCACCAAGGTGACACTGATATATAAACTGTATTTATACAGCATATATCATGGACAGAAGTAAATCAAAAATAAAAAAGGTAGCTGGGTGCACAAGACCCAGGTTAAAAAAGTGCCCAATCTTGGTAGGCGCACTGGTGCCAGGACTGGAAAAAATGACAGCGTAGAATCCTCAAAATACTGAAACATTCCTACAATGGGGCCAGGCTCAGGGGAAGGATCCCCCCCCCCCCATTGTAGAAGGAAGTAGCAGTCCACAAAAATGACAAAAATTGATTGGCCAGAGAAGAGTCATAAAGACAGAGTGGACTGTTGAGGATAAGAAAGAAATTGTGTATTTTTACTATTACGCAAAAAGCCCAGAATTTCCAGACACAAGATATACAAAGCGATTAAGAGAGAAATTAGAGGAAAGAAAAATACTTCCACAGGAAAAACTGTTACAAGCTTCAAATAAATATTTGCTTTCATTAATACAACAGATTTTCGAAAAAACGTATATAGATTAAATAACTTTGATCTCTTTGGAAAAAGAAGCCTCTGAGGAAGTGAGAAAATATAAACAACAAAACCTAGAGATATTTGAAAAATGTAAAAAAGAAATATGGACATGGGACAGAGAGATTTGATATGGTGCAATATTTATGCAAAGGAGAAATCCAAGTTAACTAATATGGAAAAGGCAGTCTCAAAGATATTCATAGAAAAATACAGGCAAAGGCATTCAGATATGGAAAATTTCACAACAAAAAGACTAAATTTACAAAGATTCAGTGCAGAAAAGATGATTAGTATAGCAGAAGTTAAAGAAATAGAAGTTGAAGTTATGGAGTGCCTGCGAAGTGAAGGGTTTAATGCAGAAGGTCTAAAATAGATTACATTACAGCAGATTGGAGTGAATCCTCAGAATAAGGAAAAGCAATATCAGGAGAAATATGGACAGGGGAAAGGAAAAGATAATTAATATGGTGTAATATTTATGCAAAGGAGAAAACAAAACTAATACAAAAAGAGCAGCACCAAAGGTATTTGAAGAAAAATATAGGCAAAGGGATCCGGATATGGAAAACTTTACAATACAAAAAATATGAAGACTAAGAGGAAAAGTTGAAAAAGAGATGAGTAATGGAGAAGTCAAAGAAATAGAAAGTGAGGTAATGGAACAACTGCAAAGAGAAGGATTCAGTGTAGAAAATCAAATGCAGAAAGCACCACAACAGGATAGAGCAATGGATATCCAAATTAAGGGGAAACTGGTGGAACAGGAAGCAACTGGTCAGGTGCCATATCAACATATTTTGGAGCCTTCCATAAGAAACCAATATAAACATTCACTTGAAGCTAGACAACAAGGAAAGGAACAGGAAACTGTGGAAACTCTGACGCAGTCACTGTTGAGGAGAGATAGGCCATTGAGTTCCCATATGACAGAACAACAGATGACACAGGATGAAATTGAAGAGAATGTGTCACAGGAAGATGCTATAGAACTTTCTAGAGAATGTCCACAGGAAATGGAAAACAAGGGATGCGCCCTCAGTATGGAAGAAAAGGAGTTAAGAGAAGAGTTGCTTGATTTAATAGACAAAAATATATGAAGATCAATGAGAGAAATAGACTGCAGAAGATTAATAAAACCCCAAAAGTCAGAAGCTTGATAAAACAAACACAGTAATTAGGACTGTCCATAGAGACCCATGCGATATAACAGAAGTAAACAGAATATATTACTGTGCTGCTAAATTAATAACTGATAAAGTTCTACCACAGGAACATAGGGTAGCGAGCGAAAAGAGGGGGAGAAAGTGAGTACCATCATGGAAATATCGAATAGAGAAAACTATAAAGCAGTTAAGAGAAGAAGTATCATTGTTAGAAAATTGTAGAAGAGGGAACAGATCAACAAAAAATATTAAGAAAGATAGATGTGATAAAAGCAATACGCAGTATTAGAACAGACCAGGATCTATTATGCACTATTGGAGATGAACTAAAAATTTCAAAACAGGTGGAAAGACTTAGAAGATACGAAGATAAATGTAAGGGAAAAGCACAAAATAAACAATTTTCTGATGACCCAAAAAAGTTTTATAGAGAATTGGGAAATAAGGTAAAAGGAATTTATAGACCGCCAAAAAAAAGAGGAAGTAGATACAGTTTGGTGAAGTATCTATGAAGATCCTGTGGAACATAAGAAAGATGCTGAATGGATAGAAGAAGTAAAGGAAAGAATAAGAAGTTTAAAGGTACAGGATATGAAATGGGATGAAATAGCCAGAGAGATTGAAATAGAGTTGAGAAAAGCCTCTAACTGGAAAACCCCAGGCTCAGATGCAGTACCTAACGTTTCGCTGAAAGTATTAACTTCTTTGCACGTGGATTTAGCCATGAGTAAGAACTATTTATATGTGCACCCTAAACATACACAGCACTGGCTAACGACAGGAAAAACAGTGCTCTTACTTAATAGTGAACCTGCAAGCTACCCTAAAAATTATAGACCAATAACTTGTCTTCTGATGACGTACAAAATATACACGGGAATTGACGCCGACAGAGTTTATAGTCATTTAGAAGAAAACTTAATTAGGCAGTAGAACAACAGGGTAATAAAAAAAAGTCATATGGAACACAGGACCATTTGTTGTTAAAGTTGTAGTGGAAAATTGTAAGAAGGGAAAGAACCTAAGTATGGTATGAATTGACTACAAAAAAGCATTTGATAGTATCCCACATTCATGGATAAAAGAGTGCTTAAAAATTTGTAAGATACACCCTACACTGATTGACTACATTACAGCAACCATGAAACAAACAGTGGCAGACCACTTTGCAATTAAGCCATGATAAAGGACAGATTATTATCCCAGGAATAAAAATTCAAAGAGAGATATTCCAAGTAGGGTTGCCACCTTTTCAAATGCCCAAAGTGGGACATTTTTGGTATGAACGTCAGATTTTGCAGGGCAAAACATACCCACGGCCAGTACAAAGGACAGAAATTCACTTTTTGCCAGAATAGAGACTTATTCTTGTATCATTTGAGTTGCTTATTCTGTTTATTATAATATTTTGGTGTTTCAGATACAAAATAACTGTTTTATGCAACTATTAAAGAAACTATAGGAAATATTTTTGTCCTAAGATATCAGGACATTTGCCATTTGTTCAGTTTTTTTGCAGGACACAACTGCCCAAAGAGGGACTGTCCCTCGCAAAGTGGGACAGGTGGTAACCCTAATTCCAAGGTGACTCTCTGTCACCCTTGTTTATTCTGTCTTGCCAGTAACCCATTAAGCTGTTTACTTAACAGTTTAGGCCATGGCTAACAAAGTCTAATGACTTATCATCTTCTCTTTGTCGATGATTTAAAATTGTATAGCTCATCAGATGAGGAACTGAAAGCACAGCTGCAGGTTGTCAAAACTTTTTCAGATGATATTGGAATGTAATTTTGTCTTGATAAATGTGCAAAAGCAACTTTTAAAAAAAGGAAAATTGCATCACCAGGAAAACATCAGTTCGGGACAAGAATGTGGTATAAAAGAACTTGAGCAAGAGGGGGTGTATAAATACTTGGGAATTGATGAAAGTTCAGCAATAAAACATGAACAAATGCGAATAAAGCTTAGTAAGGGGTAGTTTAGAAGACTTAAATTAATCCTGAAAACAGCATTGACACCTAGGAACAAGATCCATGCTTTAAATCGGTTTGCTCTTCCTTTCCTAACTTATAGTTTTGGAGTGATTGACTGGCCCCAAAAAGTGTTGGATAGATTGGATATTAAAACAAGATGGATGCTTCATGCTCACCAAATGATTTATAAAAATCAGTGTATACCAAGATTATATATTCCCCGTTCTGAAGGAGGGATGGGCCTCCTTGAAATTGATTACATGTATAGATCTGCAGTCGTGGGACTCCACACATCTACCGACCTCACAAGATCCAAATGTGATGAAAGTTTTGAAACATGAGGAGAATAAATCTAAGATGACATCTCTGCTTAATTTAGCAGAAGCATATCAACGTCAAGCAGGAATGGAAATCAAACCAGAAGTGGATAAAAACCAGGCAGCAATTTAATGTGCTAAAAAACAAAAGAAAAAATATAAGGTGAAGGACCAGGGGAGAAGGCAAGAAATCTGGAAAAAACATAAATATAATTGCAAGTATAGAAAACTTCTGGAAGAGCCTCGTGTTGATCAAGAACAAACGCAGGAATGGTCAAGGAGAGTTGAATTTACATCAAGAAATGAAGGTTAATATTGGCAGCCCAAGATAGTGGGCTACGTACATGCTGGTTTACAAAGTCCATTGAACATATGGGAGAAACAGACATATGTAGGTTTTGTGGAACCAAATTGGAAACAGGCACACAGCTTATTGCTGGTTGCGACTCTAATGGCAGAGGGACTGTATACTAAAGGCATAATAATGTGGTGAGATTATTACACTGGAGATTGTGCAAACATTATGGTATCAAAGTGGCTGAAAAACACTGGAAACATGAGCCACAGAGAATCATAGAAAATTATGAAGTTTACATCACATGGGATCACCCAATGCCAACAGTCCAAAAGATAGATGCTAGAAAACCGGATATAGTGGTACAAGAAAAGAAGACAAAAGTTGCATTGATCTTTGAAATCGCTACACCTAGGGACTACAGTTTCTTGCGTACAGAGAGAGACAAAGTCATAAAATACCTCAATCTGCAGGCAGAAACGAGAGCCATGTGGAAGAAAGATACCCAGACAAGTTCCAATAGTAGTAGGGGCAACTGGTCTTATAAAAAAAAGAATTTAAAATTGTATTTAGATACGTTACCAATTCATGTAACACCGTACAAATTGCAGAAGGAGTCATTACTGGGCACATTGCGGGTGCTGCGAAGAGCACTTTTGGCTAACATCAAAGAGTGAAACAATACTAATTTCATGAACTTTAATCGTACTTTGACTTAAGAATGGGGTCCATTCCCTTCATGGTATTAGAAACCCAAAAGACTTGGAGAAATTAAAAACTGCAGTATTCTGTCCCTCCCTCCTACCCACAGTTACTTTTTGTTTTCTTCTTTCCGGTAGAAGCGTCTTTCTTGGATCCTTTTCTTCTCTTTCTTTTACTATTCCTGGATGTACGTGTCATTGCTTTCCTTTTGGGTTGCTGTAGTTCTTCTGGAATATTTTATGTCTGAGGATTAAGTGCTCATGTGTCACGTATGTGCCTTATTCCTTCTATGGAATACGTACATCTTGCATACGATGCCCAGAAGATGTAAAGGCTTTAGTGTGTTGGCCAAACATTCAGGTCTTTTCAGCAGGATTTACCATGAGTAATGAATATTGCAGCAATTAGAAGCCATCTACTGTTATAAGATCTTACACAACTGTACTTTATAGCTCATTGAAGGCTACAGATTATCCACATTTTCCCATATTTAGACAACTTGCTTATCTTTGCAGGGTCCTTTTCAAAGTGTTAGGAATCTATTACTTGGGTGAGGGATCTCTTACACAAGCTGGGATTCCAAGAAAACATTAAAAAGTATTTTTTTACTCCCCCATACAGGATTATGCTCCTGGAGTGTCAGCTAGACACCTCAATTCAAAGAGCTTTTCTTTCACAGGAAAACAAAATAGATGTATATGTTGCTGTATTCCTGAGGTTTTCCACTTAGACTTCAGTCAGTGTGAGGGAATGCCTCAGAATTTTGGATCTTTTGGCATCTATGATTCTTATGATACCCCTGGAAAGACACTACATGAGAAGGATACAGTCCTATCTGCAGTCTCTTTTGTGTCAGTACTAGCATAATTTTTCTTTTCAAATCACAGTGCTGAGGTTTGTTAGAAGAGAAATGACCTGGTTGTGGCAACAGATATCCATAAATCCAGGTCTCCCCTCTCCCTCCATGCTTCAAAGCAGTCATTTACCACAGACGCCTTGGACTTTGCTTAGGGAGCAGTTTCAGGAGGGAGAAAAGTGCAAGGTGTGTGGGACACCAAAGACAGATGCAAGCACATGACTATTAAAAGAGATGCTTAACCTTGATCAAGACACCTATCTCTCTGAATCACCTTTGATCCCCAGAACCTCTTCAAGGTGTTAGAGAATACTACTGTTATGTGATCCATCAGCAAGCAAGGGGGATCCAGGTCATACCCCTTTTGCAGACTAGCCATGTTTATTTATTTATTTATTTATTGCATTTGTTTACCGGGATAAGTCCACTGGGCCTAAAAGAGCCCATTTTCAGTGGAGGCCCAGGGAGAAAATTTCCAATGAGATACAGAAAAAATATAAACATTAATTAGTACAGACGCAGAAACAGTGTAATAGTAAATATAGTAACCTATACAGAATATATACATAAAAGCAGGAATCTAGTTTGTGTTGGCTTGGGTTATACCATCACAGCATAGCCGGCCTTAGGCATAGGCCAACTAGGCAACCGGCTAGGGCGCCGCTGTAGTAGGGGCGCTTTTCCAGTATTTATTTGGTGTAGGTAGACCAGGATGGGGGAACCGGGTGGTGTGGTGGAGGATGCCGTGGAGCCCTTTTGCCTAGGGCACCAGTTGACCTAAATCTCCTCCTGCTTCACAGTACAATCTCACTCAATAGGCATCCTACATTGAGCAAAACTGTGTGGCAGACAAGCTGAGCAGGATAAGGGAAGACCCTCACAAATTGAAAGTAGATCAGGGGATCTTCCAAAATTTGATACATCTGTGGAGAGTTCCTCTAGTAGACCTATTTGCTACTCTAAACAATCAGCTGGCAAGATTTTGATCTAAGACACCAAGCAAGAAGTCCTGAAAGACAGATGCCATTCTTTTCCTTTGATTAAAGTGTTCCTGTATGCTTTTCCACTCTTTTGCTGATATCTAGGGTACCTCTAAAGATTCAGTTGGAAATCCTGAAGAACATTGTGATGACCCCTTCTGGCCCATACAACAGTGGTTCTCCCTTCTTTGGAAGTGGCTAGGGGCAGTTACCACAAGATTACTCACACAGTAGATTTACTTAAACAAGATCAGAGGTGTTTGATACATCAAGACCCCAATCAACTTCAAACGTCTGCCTGGATGATAGGGTCTTAATTCTCTTTAAGCACCTGTGTACTGATGATGTGCACCAGCTACTAATGACGCCTGCTAGAAAACCATATACTAGCAAATGAAAAAGGTTTTCTAATTGGTGCCAACGACATAACCAACATCCATTCAGGGCTAGTTGTTTTCTGGTTTTACAATATTTGTGTGAGGTACTTTTCCTATGGCCTTTTTTATTCTTCTGTCAAGGTTCATTAATCAGCCAGTTCAGCATGGATGCCCATGGATTCTCCTCTTTCAATGCATTCTCATGTCAAAATCCTTTAGAAAGATGTTTTGCATAGAAGGCTCCAAGAAAACCAGTGGTCCCTCCTCGGGATCTTGAGTCTGTTTAGAAAAACTTGCTCCACTCGAACCAGTAATCTCCCTTACCTTAGGTTAACATGCATAAATATTTTACTGATTACTATTACCTCTGCAAGAAGAGTATCTAAGTTGCAAGCTCTTATGGTGAGTCAACCTTATCTCATTTTCTGCAGAAACAGTTTCTATGAGAAATAATCTTTATTTTATATCTAAACTGGTATCTAAGTTTCCTTTAAGCCAAACTATCTGACTTCCCGTGTTCCTTCCAGAACCTAAAAATGAGGGAGAAAGGTTACTTCATACCTTGGATGTCCACAGATAACTCTGGTACTGTCTTTTTTTGTTGCAGTAAACATCTTTATTAAATTATCACTTATGACATAGGCAATCTTACATTTACATAAATGAAAAGCAAACAACATTGACACCACTTTAGTTACTAAGATTATACATAACAGACACCATTGAAACAACTGTAGTTGGAAACATTATACATTACATATCTGTCCAATCAGTGTCAGTTAAGCATTATATGGCTCATTCAAATCCTTCCTCTTAAACCTCATTCCTTCTCTGCATATATTATTCCTATAATTCCCATTTTTTCCTATGTAATTTACTCCTTCCCTTTTATAAAGATCCCAATTTCAGTTGTTTTATCCCTGTTACTTTATTCACTATTTTTAGTAAAGTTGGTCTAGACTTTGATTTCCATTTAATAGTAATTGCTTTTTTTGGTAGCCACAATAATTAGACTCAGCAAGGCTTTACTATGTCTAGGCAACTCCGATGCTGGACCATAGCTCAAAAACATAATTTCCCCAGTCAATACAATCCGCTCACCCAGCATCTCCGACAGAGTGGTCCTTAGGGAATCCCTAAAGTCTGCCAGCTCATTACATTCCCAAAAAATATGTTCCCAGCCACCTCTTTCTTGCCTGTCACACCTCCAGTGTTTGCTGTCCACCTGAGGAAAAATCTTTGGAGTGTACTTGGGGTATAAAATACCTGTGTAAACACTTCTAGGCAAAGATACTAAATCTTCTAGACTTTGTTGCATATTTGGGAGATATACATATATCCCCATTTTATCTCTTTATGAATTGCTTATTCAATCTCTCTTCCCAATCCTTTCTAAGCTCCTCTAATTGATTCTTATAATTATCTTGCATTATTTTAAAGGCTCTACTAATTATTCATTTTGTAATGACAGCTTCTGTTCTAGATTCTTTTAAAAAAAACTGCCAGTGCTGGTCTTTCGTTTAGACCCCTCCCCCATTTATTTCTCTTTGAGTATACTCTGATATCAGTCCTTGATAGGAAAGGCAGTCTCTAACCTGCAGTGCAGATAAATTCTTGGCCTCTTCCCATTCTGTTATCTTTCTCTTTCTAGTTACTTGCTCCAGATACCTTGGTTCCTTTGTCAGTTTTCTCCAATAAATTCTAGCCCCCTCTTGCTCTCTATATCCCTAACCACAGTCATCCCTATCAGCAGCATCTCTTTTCTCTATTCTCATGTTGGTTTAGTTCTTAGAATACTCCCTGCTATTTTATGAATATAATACTCTGCATGATTGTTGTTCTCCTCGAGTCCGCATCCAAAATCCCAATCTCTCCTTATTTCCTGAGCTTCCATCCTGTATCATCATTCCTTTCTGCTTAGAATTACAGTTTTCTGCTTGCACTGTGTACAAGCCTTAACAGTGTTGGTCTAAAATACTCCCTCAAGTTGGGTAATCGTAGTCCACCTTGTTCTTTTGGAAGAATCAGCTTACCCCAGTTGCCCCTTGCTGTCTTCCCTTCTCAGATAAAATCCTTCAACTCTTTTTTAATTGATATCCGCAGCTTCTCCTCTGATTGATAAAAATATGCCTGATCTGTGTTTAAGACTAAAGGGACTGAAAACATTTTAATTGCTTGTATCTTAGTACCTTATCCATATAACAAAGCTTCAAGTTTCTCAATTTTCATATCTTCTGATGTGATGTTTTTCAATATCGCCATTCATTCTTTACTGATGGGTTCGGATCCAATCCCTCGGCTCCGATACGACCAGTTGCAAAGCTCGAGGTCTTCAAATAGCTCGAGGCCAAGTCCCTATCCCATGATGCACCTGTGAATTTTCTCAGACCTAGTTTGCCGCTGCAGCAGATCGGAGGTTCTTACTTAGCTCGGGCCAGATAAGCAAAGTTTTCATTAAAAATCTTTTCTAAAAGATTTTTGATGGATAGTATAGTAGTTAGCATTGTTTATAAAACTATTATAGCGTTGAATGCGTCTTCCTTTCCCATTTCTTATATTTCTAGTTGGCCTCTTTTAGGCCTAGTTAGTAGTAGTTCTTCTAGGTGTGGTCTGTCTAGCCGTTGAGTTTTATATAAGGCTTGTACAGAAAACCTTGTTGTATAGATAAGGTTATTTAGTGACATTTGTCATTTTTTTCTTAAGTAGTTGTATTTTTCTGAGACTGTGTGTTGTATATCTTGCCTATCGGCTTAGTAACGTTTGTATTAGATAGGTTATTACTATTATTAGCAGCTATCTGTTTTTGTTGCATAGTCTGCTTGTGTGGTATCACTTCTTTTGTGTGTGTGTGTGTGTGTGTGTGTGTGTGTGTGTGTGTGTGTGTGTGTGTTTAGCCTGCTTTTATTAAGGCTTGCCTGTATTAGCTATTGAGAAAATTTACTGTTGCAGTTTTTTGCGTGTCAACAGTAAATATTTTCTGTATCTAATATGGCTGATCAAGATAAACATCCCAAATCTGGGTCCAAAAAGTGCCCAAAGTGTGGCCAGTAAATGTCAGTCACAGACAGCCACGTCAACTGTCTTTATTGTCAAGGGGCTCTGCATTTGCAAGACAATTGAGCCATTTGTCATTCCTTCTCCTGTAGGGTCCTGCAAGGAAAGGAAGAGGAAACTAATTGATAGAGGCTTGTTGAAGCCTTCTTTTCAGGAAACTGAGTGACCAGGATGTTTCCAGTCAGTCTTCAAAGTCTTCCAAGACTTCGGACTCAAAAAAACCGAAGAAGTCATCAACTTCGGCTCTACAGCCTTCGGAGCAGACAGTCGTTTCCTTTCGGAGCCGGTCCCCAGTCTTGGAACCAGTCTCCGAAGTTCCGTAGAGTCCTATTCTCCAGTTGGTACCACCTTTGGTATGATCGTCTCGATTTTCTATCAGCCTGTCGGATCTAGACTTGGATCGTGTGGTACAGAAGCTGTTGTCGATACTGGCTTCGAACAAAATGGCTTCGGAGCCGAAGACCATTGCATTGACTATTACTATTCCTCCTCCGAGCTATGACGGTCATTCGGAGCTGGAGGAGGCGGACCTGATGTTATTTGAACCCTCTGAGCCGACGCCTGCCCCACTGCCTATCGAGGACTCTAGGAGCCGACACACTCTGGTCGGGTCCGGGAGTGACATTCGAACCGACTTTGCCTCTCGGGGCCACGGCTCAGTTGAGCTCGGAGCCCACTGTCTTGATGCCGGGGGTATTGACAGTTTCCTCGGATCCATTTTCTCCCTCACATCGGAGGAGAGGTGCGTTCGATGCCATGAGGAGAGTCATGTCTCCCAGGACATCCTCGACCTCGGGTCTGCCGTCCTCCTCCCCAAAAGTGCCTGTGTCTGCTTCTGCATCACATGTCCTGACCAAGCATAGAGACCCAGAGCCTCAGGAAGCCCCAGTGGGTGGCTCCTGCTCTTCCGAGACGTCACCAGAGGCCCCCACTGATGAGGTTCCCAGGAAAAGATTGTGCAAGAGGAAGCACCTAGACTCCGCACAGGAGTCTCTCACATCAGATACTGACTTAGATGAGTCAGAAGGGTCCCCACGGTCCCCCTCTGAGGATATCTCATTCGCTAAGATTCTTGAGATCCTTAGAGGGGGTGACTGGCAGTCCAAAGACCCTACTGAGGTTGAGTCCGTTCTCCTGAAGGCTTTCGGATCTCAGCCCTCCACCTCTTGGGTGACTCTGCCCTTCGATGAGTTGATACAGTGGTCTCACGAAGGGCGTGGGAGTCTCCGGATACTATGGACCCTGTCCCTAGGAGGCCTAATAAGTTTATTTCTGCCCTGCTGGATAAAGCATATTTAACTAAAGGTGTTTCGGTTGATGCCATGGTGGTGGCGGCGGCCACCAACATGGAAATGTGAGACTTCCTCGTCTATCCATCCTCCTAATAGAGGCTCCAGGATTTTGGATAGATATAGGAAGCGCATGTTCAGTTCAGCGACCTTTGCTCTCTGTTCGCTGAACTACTTAACCCACTTCACTAGATTACAGAGACATCTCCTTAAGGAGTTGGGAGATGCTCTTCAAGGTACAGTGGCTGCAGGAACCTCCGACAAAGTTGCTGCCCAGTTTGCTCCCCTTAATTCTATTGTCAGCTCATCCATGCTTCTCATATCCTATGTAGCTGATGGAACGAGTAGAGCAACAGGTACAGGAATCGCTCTTAGGAGACATTCCTGGATGCACTTGTGTTCCTTCGCGGTGCCCTTCGTCATCCTTCGTGAACACTCCCTTTGATGGCTTGTCCTTTTTCGGGCCTAAAGTGAAGGAAACCTTAACCAGGTGTGAACAGGACAGAAAGACTCTGTCTGCCATCGGGGGTCCATTTTTCACCCCTACTCAACCCTATCCCAAAGGTCAACGGGAAGGAAAAATGTGGTTCTGAAAAGCCCAAGGAGCCTTTCAGGACACACGTGGTGAATCCCCCTCCAGGGACAGAGGAGGAGGTAATAATGCAAGACACCGCCCTCGTGGCAGAGGGAGTCTGCAACACCAGGGTGACAGAGATCACTTGTCTGGGAAGCCCTACCAGCGCTCCTGAGAGGAGGCCTGACTGTCCTGCTCTGGAGGCAGTCGGGGTTGCTTGTCTTTGTACCCAGATGCCTGGCTCAAAATAAAAGACAGCTGGGTACAAAGTATAATTTCTAGAGGGTATTTCATTCCTTTTGTCACACCCCCTCCAATCATCAGAAAAATCCCGGACGTTCCACCCAGTTACAGGGAACAGGCAACTGTAGAGGTCCAAACGTTGCTACAGAAAGATTCATCCATCCAGTCCCAGCAGGCCAAACAGGGTCCAGAACTTACTCAAGATTCTTTTTGGTTCCAAAGAAGACAGGGAGGGGACTGGAGACCCATATTGGACCTCAGCAGACTGAACCAATACGTAAAGAAAGAGAAGTTTTGGATGGTCACGCTTCAGTCTATACTTCCCTTTTTAGGGAAAAACAGTTGGATGTGCTCGATAGATCTTGAGGATACATACTAACACACAAAAATGGCTAGACCATCCAGGGATCACTTGCGCTCCCGGCTGGGAGCCAATCACTACCAGTTTCAAGCCCTGCGCTTTGGTCTCACTACAGCCCCCAGAGTGTTCAAATGCATGGCAGTGGTCACGGCTCACCTGGGACATCTAGGATTCCATGTGTTTCCGCACCTAGACGATTGGCTCCTTACCGCCACCACCAGGCATCAACTCATTCAGGCTAGGGAGTCCACTCTGTCACTCTGCAATCATCTTGGCATTACAATCAACTCAGAAAAATCTGCCTTGTCGCCATCGCAGCATATTGTTTTTATCGGAGCAGAGTTCAGAGTTGGACACCACCACCACCACTCTAAGACTTCCATTGGAAAGAGTCGTTCTGATTCGTCAACATGTCAGCATCCTCTTATCAACACACAAAGCACCAGCATCAGAAGTTCTGAAAGTATTAGGCATGATGGCAGCAGCAATTCTAGCCATATCACTCGCTCAAATGCACATACGGGTTTTTCAATGACTGTTGTTCACTCAGTGGTCTTACCAGGAGCTACCCATGGATCTCACTATAATGATCACAAATTCTTGCAAGAAGGACCTGCAGTGGTGGTTGACCTCACTCCATGTCACGATAGGACACCCATTTGTGCTATCCCTTCCAACAGCCACTGTGACCACGGACGCTTCCCTGATAGGGTGGAGGGGCATTTTCAGGGAAAGACTGCCCAAGGCACATGGACCGACCAAGAGACACATCTGCATATCAATGTCCTAGAGATCAGGGCAGTAGTTTTAGCGTTGCATTACTTCCAGGACACTCTTCCTCTGGGCAAGATTGAGATTCAGACAGACAACATGTCGGTGGTCTGGTATTTGAACAAACAAGGAGGAACCAGGTCTTACCCTCTTTGTCGAGAGGCTGTCAGAGTTTGGCAGTGGGCTGTTTCCACTCGGCGCTTTCTGTTGGCAATGCACATCCCGGGGAGCTCCAACGTGATAGCAGACAAACTGAGCAGGGCAATCTTGTTGCCGCATGAGTTGTCCCTCAGGAAAGAAGTTGCGGGCAGGATATTCCGCAGATGGGGCCAGCCTTGCTGCAACCTTTTTGCCAGCCACATGAACACCAAATGCAGAAGCTATTTTGCCCTGATTCCCCCTCCGGGGGGAGCCCCAAGGGATGCACTCATACACAATTGGCCACCAGGTCTCCTCTATGCATTTCCACCAATCCCATTGATACCCCAAGGTTTTACAGAAAGCAAAATCCCTGGGAAGGACCATTATTCTTATAGCCCCTCACTGGCCTTTTCAGATTTGGTCCCCTTCCTTCGACTTCATCTTGTAGAGGATCCTTGGATCCTGGACCCAGTTCCAGTCCTCCCGACACATCCGTCGGGGATCTTCATCCTTCTTTGCAGTCTCTGAAGCTGACAGCTTGGCTGTTCCAGTTTCCATCATAGCCAGGTTCCATAACCTTTCCAATTAGACAAAACAGATCCTTTTAACCCTACAACTCTCTTTTTTGCACGGTTTTGCGCACTGAGCAGCGCCACCTAAACAGGTTTAAACTATTCCAGGCTCCACAAAGTCTGCTCTTTACTTTTTCCCTTAGAACTGTTCAAACTCTCAAAGTAATCACTCTATTCTCTTTCTAAAGCCCTGCACTTGCTCAGCTCTTATAAGGAAACACTAACTAACTAAAGCACTACACCCTCCTTGACTTCTCATAAGTATTAGGCTCCCGATTGGTCTTTCCTGATCAAGTGAAAAATCAGTTCCCTTCCCTAATCTGATCAGTAAAAAAACAGTTCCCTATACTAATCTGGTATGTCCAAGGGTCAATTTCAAGGTTGCTCTCCAGTCCATCTGGTGAATCTGGGAATTTTGAGGCAATGTTACAATTGCCTTATGTACACAGACAACCCTCTCCTCCTTCCAACAAACTCTAATACATGTGAGAGATGCAGTTACACAGCCAAACTGGAGGCAGAGCTCTCTCAACCCAAGACTGGCACAGTCAGTCAGGAGGAAAAGGTAACCAACCACACCACAAATCCAGTCTCACACAGACCTATTGCATCTGCATACCCAACACATAAACACACAAAAACATACTCGGAGGCTCTAAATAAAAATCTGCCTAAACAGCAAAGACCTCCTAAGCAGATATCCAAGCAACAGCCACCCTCAACAATACCCACGAATCACATATCTCACAAAATCAGTGTGCCTCACAGTCACAGCCCTTAAGGCCAAACAACACACCAAATACACTTGTTATAGGGGACTCTATTGTCCGGCACACTGACGTCCCGCTCACCAGACTGAACAAGGAGAAGGTCACTGTAAGCTGCCTGTCGGGTGCCAGGATCCGCCACATAGCACAAGCACTCAGGTCACTCCAAAGCAAGTACAAGTATGACTCCGTCATTGTCCATGCTGGTGTGAATGACCTGAGACATACCTCCCTGGACTACATGAAAAGAGACATAGAGGAGCTCTCTGACCATGTAGCCCAGGCTGGTATGACCCTGACCTTGAGTAGCATCTTGCCCTCACCAAGAATGATGCCACAGTATAAAGACAAAATGATCAGTTTCAACAACTGGCTAAAGTATTGGTGTCATTCAAAGGAGATCCAGTGTCTGTCAGCCTGGGATGACATGCTCGACAAGCCACGTTGCTTCGCTAAGGACGGCTTGCACCTGTCACCCTTAGGCTTTCGTATACTGGCCAAGGCTCTTGCCACCCCCCATAGTGCCTTTTTAGGCAAGGCTCAAAGGACAAACCCACCTCCATAGACAACCCAAGGATAAAAAAACTAAAGGTAATGCTACTCAGTGCCAGAAGTCTAAACCTCAAGATGCACGCACTCGAGGCTCTCCTCAGTATGGAGAAAATCGATGTTTGTGCAGTAACAGAAACCTGGTTCAAGGCTCCTGAGAGCACCACAGCACTACCAGGTTATAACTCATACCATGCATTTCGGCCCCAAAACTTGGACCGAAGCACAAAAAGAGGGGGAGTATCTATATTCATCAAAGATACCTACACCTCCAGGTTAGTGGCACTGCACGAAGCATCGGAAACCATCCATGTGCAACTAACAGCGGGCAAAACTGCCTTTCAATTTGTAGCCTGCTACAGAACACCCTCCCTATTACAGGAACCCCACTTGGCATTCCTGAGAACACTGGAGAATATGAAGGTCTCTCCAAACACTATGTTATTGGGTGACTTCAACTACCCAAGCATTGACTGGGAAAACTACTCAAGCCCAAACACCCTCGCCCAACGGTTCCTTGAATTTATAAACTCTAACGCAATGGAACAACTGGTCACCACTTCCACAAGAGGGAACAACATATTGGACCTGGTCATCTCCAGCATGGGGACTCTATGTTCCACACCAGAGGTAAACCCCTCATTGGTAAGATCAGACCATAAACTAATTTCCCTGGACATCCATATCCCGTCCCCACCCCCAGCCAAGGAAATCACTGTAAAGAATTTCTCAAAAGCCAACTTTGCACCTCTCAAGACTGAGGTGGAATCCTACAAAGCCCCTAGGCCAGAGGATAATACAGCCCAGTCCGCAGAATCCTTTACAAATGGATTCTATGAGCATCTGCAGGAATGAATGGATCGTGCTATCCCAAATAAAACCAAGACTCACTCCTCCAAAAACAGGAGACTGGTCTGGTGGACCCCGGCCCTAAATAAGCTATACAACAGAAGGAGGAAGCATGACAGAGCAAAATCCCAAAAAGGGAACGCATCTCTGATCAGTATTAGCAAGAAACTTTGATCCCTCATAACATCATCAAAGGCCAGCTTCGAAAGAAAAATTACCCTAGACACTAAAGATAATCACAAGGCCTTCTTTAGTTATGTCAGGAACATGGGTGGAAACTCCCAGATATGCTCTGAATTGTTGCATAACAGTACAAAATATACCGAACCTACAGACATAGCCAACATCCTGGCAGACAGATTCAGCGCAGACTTCTCCCCCCCCTTCCCCCCCAAAGGAGGAAATGCCTATCCCAACTGAATGTAACCTCCCTGACATCACAGATGCACAGGTGAAATCTGCCCTCTCCAAAGCAAAAAACACAGCATCTGTGGGACCGGACGGTGTCCCAGGCTGTGTCTTACATGAGCTCCTAGAAGAACTGAACCCTCACATTGTCACTGTTCAAACTTAGCCTTACTAAAGGATATGTACCCAAAGAATGGCGTACATCTACAGTGATCCCACTCCACAAAGGTGGTGCCACAACAGACCCCGGAAACTATCGCCCCATAAGCCTGACTAGTCTGGTCTGTAAAGCTATGGAGTGTATTATCATGGAACTCATAAACAAAGACATTGGGAGCCTCCAGACACTGGACCCTACCCAATTTGGCTTTGTTAAGGGCAGATCATGCCTCTGAAACCTAGTTGATTTCTTTGAAACAGTTACCAAAGCCATAGATGAGGGCAAGGTAGTCCACACAGCCTACCTGGACCTCGCAAAAGCCTTCGACACAATACTCCACTCGGGCATCATAAATAAGCTTACCAGCTTAAATATCAGCCCCTATATCACAAGATGGGTTGCAAACTGGCTCAGAGATAGAACCCACATGGTCAGAATCGCAGGTGCATTGTCCGAATCCAAACCAGTTACAAGTGGCGTCCCACAGGGCTCAGTTCTGGGACCTCTCTTGTTCGGTATATACTTCTCTGAGGTTCAGGCTAACACGGGGGGATTATGCCTGACAAAGTTCGCAGATGACTGCAAACTGGGGGCCATAATCGAATCTCCAGCTGACACAAGCATCCTCCAAAAGGGTCTCAAAGAGACGGATGCTTGGTGCCAGAGCCACGGCCTCAAGCTAAATGCTAAAAAGTGCATAGTCATCCCCTTTGGGAAAAACAAGGTGCCCACAAATTACCACATAGGTGGTAATCCATTAAGTACGAAAGAAGTAATTAGAGATTTGGGGACCAACGTAGATAGTAATCTCTCCTTTGATAATCACGTTGCCAAAGTGGTTAGAAAGACCTTCTATATAGCCCACCTTATCACGAAAGGGTTCGCATCTAGATCAAGAGAGGTCATTGTGCCCCTCTACTCGTCACTTATCAGGCCCATAATTGAATACAATGCCCCTTTTGGGATGTACCTTACCCGACACCTGCAGCAACTGGAGAGACACCAAAAGTACCTCACCAAGAGGATCATGGGCTACAAACAGATGTCTTATGCAGCTCGACTAAAGAAACTCCAGCTCTACTCAGTTGCTTACCGCCTACTCAGCGGCGATCTATGCCTGACGTACAAAGCCATGTCAAACCCAGAATTAATGGACATGCTCCACTTCAAAAAATCCAAGTCCCTTAGAGCTACATGCTCCAGGGACCTAAACTTCAGCACAAAAATAAATAGGACATGCTGGAGGGACAGATTAATTTTTCAGAGGCTCCCCTCACTCTGGAGTAGAATCCCAATTCATGTTAGACATAGCCCCTCACTGACCCTCTTCAAGCGTAATCTGGACGCGTGGATGGGAAATCGCAAATTCACCCCTGGGATCTCTTCTGTGTCCCTGCTAGACAGAGGCACAGTAAACTAATCTTAAAAGGGTACCTTCTGTGAACTACTTTACAGATGCACAGTAGGCTAATCTAATAGAGAGGCAGAAGCCAAATACACTCTGGCTAGGCTTATAAATGCCCTAGGGCAGATAGCCTAGTATCTACCTATGAACCTATTTTGTCCTATCATAAATCTTCTACCAGAAAGCTATATCTGAGCAAGTGGAAGAACTTCTCTATATGGGCCTCTAAAAATAACATTGATCCTTACCAAGCTCCTATGGCTTCCATATTAGAATTCTTGACTATGATTTTCAATAAAGGAGCTGCAGTAGCAACAGTTCGGGTTTAGTTGGCTGCTATCTCTAATTTTCATCTTGGATTTGAAGGGTTGAATATCATGTCTCACAAGTTATCCAAAGCATTTCTGAAAGGGACTTTTCATATTAGGCCACCTGTGAAATCTCCCTATTCTCCATGGAATCTAAATTTTATGCTCTCACGTACAATTCTTCCGCCATTTGAACCAGCTTCATCTTGTGATCTCAAATTTTTGTCTTGGAAGACCATCTTTCTGGTAGCTATCACTTCTGCCCACAGAGTGTCAGAGCTTTAGGGTTTATCCATCAAGCCTCCCTTTTTGATATTTCATGCAGATAGAGTTTCACTTAGAACAAATCCGTCATTCTTACCCAAAGTTTGCACTGAAACCAATCTCAACCAAGTTATAGATTTGCCAGTTTTCTTCCCCAATCATTCTAACAATTTAGAATATATATTGCACAAACGTGTTCACAGACAGCTCAGATTTTATTTGGGTAGAACAAAAAATTTCAGGAAATCAGACCAGCTTTTTGTTTCATTCTTAGACTCCAGAAAAGGGAGACCAGTGGCTAAAACAACACTGTCTAAATGGTTATCTGATTGTATCACTTTTGCATATTCAGCTGCCAATATGCCTTTGCAACACAAGACTAAAGCTCACTCAACCAGAGCAGTTTCTACATCATCTGCTTTTTCTGCCAGACTTCCCATTGATAACATTTGTGCAGCAGCCACTTGGTCAAAACCTCATACCTTTATCACTCATTACAAGTTGACAGGGCTTCCCTTAGATCCACAGTCCTGAGAAATATACTCCCATGAGCCACCCGAAATTGGTGGTGCTTGGGATGCTATCCATCAGTAAAGAATGAACGGCGAGATTGAACAACTTCACATAAAGAAGTTATGTACTTACCATAACATTCCATGTGAGTTTTTCATCTCGCCTTCATTCTTGCATCCCTCCCTTCTTCCCCTCCTGGGCTGATAGATGACCGAGATGCTGGATCCATCCTGGTTACTCAAGCCTTCTCTTCCTTCTCTGTAGGATTGTAACAATGACATATGGTATTAGTATATGCAGCAAACAAGATCTGAGGTAATTCACAGGTCATCATGGGATAGGGACTTGGCCTCGAGCTATTTGAAGACCTCGAGCTTTGCAATTGGCCATATCGGAGCCGAGGGATCGGCTCTGATCCCATCAGTAAAGAATGAAGACGAGATGAACAACTCACATGGAACGTTATGGTAAGTACATAACTTTTTTAGTCTCTTCCCACATATCCTTAGCTGCCACAACAGTCATTTCTAATCCATACTCCTCAATACTTCATTTTATCATGTCCCCATAAATATGCCAGCTTTTCCTGACTACCATACCAATTATATTCTTGAATTTCTGAGTCCATTAAATTCTTTGCCATTGATGCTAAATATAATGCAAACAACAAAGTGGAAAGTGGGCAACCCTGTCTGGTTACTCTGTTCAAGCAGAAGTTATCATAGAGAACCTCACCCACTTTAATTTTCGCCTGCGATCCCTCATATATACTCTTAATCAACCTTATAATTGTATCAGGGAAAGCAAATGCTTCCATTGCCCTGCTCATGAAGTCCCAGTCTACTCTGTTAAATGCTTTCTCTGCATCAAGACCCACCAGTAACAGTGGTATTTTCTTACGTTTTGCTTCCCTCTGGATCATCAGTGTTCTGTTAATATTGTCAAATGTTTGCCTCCCCTCCACAAAACCAGACTGATCTATATCTATCAATACTGATATCACTTTTGTCATTCTTTTAACCATTATAGACATAAACACATAAACACTTTATAATCATGGTGTAGTATTGAAATGAGCCTGTATGAAGCTGGATTCGATGGATCACAACCCTCTTTTAGTATTACCGTTACCACCGCTTTCTTCCAGGATAGTGAAACTTCTCATCTTAAAGTATTAAACAAAACCTTCCAGATCTGAATCATTTTTCCCTCCTAGCTTCCACAGGAATATCATTTATTCGTGGGGGCTTTCCTGTAGATTGGTTATACATAGCCATTTTTATTTCATCTCTTCGTCCTGTTAGTAATTGAGCCTCATCTACCTCTAACCATGGCATATTTAATTTTTTTATAAACATTTCCATTTGTACCTTTTCTTGATTTCCATATTTATATGCTTTTTATAAACTTTCATAAAATTTCTGAAATATTTCAAGTACTTCTACAGGATCTCTTGTTATTGGCTCCCTAAGCTTGGTGACTACCCTTTCCACTTTCTGCTACTTAAGTTGTTGTGCTAAAATTTTGTGCACTCTAGAATTGTTTTCAAAAAACAGTTGCTTAACAGCAATCTTTCTAAACTCGTGCATTTTATCAAGGTAATCCCTTATTTTCTGTTTAGCATTCTGCAGTTGCTCCTTTTCATTTTCTGAGAGATTCCCCCTATTTTTCCATAATTTAACATTTGTCAGTCCCTCTAAGTAATTCTTGTTACTTCTTAACCATTTCTCCCTTCCCTTTATTTCCACACTAGTTTTAAACTCCACTTTAATTTTATCCCACTCCCTAGCTTTATTTTCAGAAGACATTTCTATCTTCTCTAGTAGCTCCTGAATTAATTCCAAAACCCATTCCTTAAATTCCTTTCTTTTCAACCAGTACATGGGAAAAGCACAGGTGTATCATTTTTATTTCATTGCTTTGCATTGTTATTTTAATTATTATTTGTGCCTGATCTGAAATAGTTATTGAGTGTGTTTCAAGACCTTCAATTACATGCATACGTTCCTTTGAGATATAAATTCTGTCTAGCCTAGCCCAGTTTTTGTATCTTGGAGAGTAATGTGTAAATTCACTCCAGACTCCTAACACTGAATTCATATCAGCCATGCCAAACATTTTCATAAATTTCTTCAAAAATCTACCCTCCCTTGTTATATTTTCTAATCTAGGCCCCCCCTGACACATCTTTTCTGTTGGAAACCAAATTCCAGTCTCCACCTATAAGTAATATTCCTTGCTGAAAGCTGATTATTTCTCCCAGAATTTTCCTAAGCTCCATTATAGCAGTTTTAGGTGGAATGTAAATGCATGCCAGTGTAATCCTCTTCCCTTGCCAGTAGCCCATTATTACTATATATCTTCTATTATTGTGATTTTCCTCTTCTATCACTATTGGAGCTTGTCTTACAATTAATATAAGTACTCCTCTTTTCCTTTGCCACATATATTCTGCTGAATGACTTTCATGAAAACCTTTCTTTATGAAATTCACATGTTCAGTTTCTTTCCAGGTGGGTCTTCTGTAACATAGCTATTTGCACTCAACATTTTTAATATACTTCACTATTTCTTTTTTATATTTATCTGTAAGACCATTCAGATCGAAAGACATTACAGAAAGCATCATTTTCTTATATAGTTATTACCACCTTTTGTGTATAACTGCTTTTTTGTTAAATGTCTAGTTCCAGCTTTTATGTTACATGCATATACCATTCGCAGGTTGGTCTTTTATTTGAGCCTATGCCAAATCTTGCATAACTTTTTTTTTTTTTTGAAAGCCCTCAAACAGAGCAAACAACCCCCCCATAAAACTTAGTAACTGAATAGTAACACACACAACTATGTACATCTTCAAATATTGAAGTTTTCCTTCCTAATAAGAACAGACATTCTAAGTTGATAACTACACAGACAGGCTAGAGTTAACCAAAACGAAAGGGTAGTCATGCTAAGATGCATGATACAACCTGTGCTATTAGTGTTATTTGATTTTGTCTATCTTTATTTCTCTCCTAGCTGAGAAAACACTTGCATGCTTTCGGTAACCACTTTCTCCAGGCCATTTCTCTTAATCAGATTGTCTTCTAGTGACATGCAAACCAGACACAAAACTGCTGAGGGTACCTTGTTTACCAGGAAAAAGCCTTATAATATTTACTATTCTTTTTCATTTACATGCTTTGTAATAAACTTGTTAATGGATAACGCAGAGTGTCTTAACACAGTCATTTTCCAATGCAAGCATGGGAAAAAGCACACTGATTTTTCTTTTGTCATACTCTTCTAATCAGACCTTTCCTCATTCCCCCTCTTCCTCTCTTCCCTTTTTTTGTTTGTTTGTTACTTTGCAGTACCTACATTTCTTAAAACTGAAGAAAGAAAAAGAGGAGGAGGAGAAGGGAGAAAGAGGGAAAAAAGCACTTCTTTATATTAACATCCCCACTGCATTTAAAAAATTAGTAAACTTTACTTCAAATCTAATTGATTTTTGTCTTATCTTTAAAGCTCTCACAGATGGGGAAACCCCTCGTTGCTTTCAGAGAACATTATGTCCTAGCCAGTTTCTCTCCTTTCCCCCCCCCCCCTCAGCCAATCTCCTTCCACCAGACTGTCTCCAGTTTCTCTTTATCAGATAGTCTGCGTGGAGACATGAGAGCCAGACAGCCAGTTTCTATCATGTTGTTTCCATGAAAACATGAAGACCAGCTGCATAATTGCTACTAAGTATACATACGTTTGTTAGAAAAAAAGCCTCATAATATTCATTATTCTTTTTTATTTACTTGCTGTCTTTTAAAACTAATCAGTCTAATGTCCTTAATCCAGTCATTTCCCCATGCAAGAATGAGAAAAAGCGCATTAATTTTAACTTTGCTATGCCTTTTTAACCAGGCTGTTTTTTTACATTGCATTGCATATATTCCTCAAAACTGTACAAGAGAGAAGGAGGAGAAAAAGAAAAAAAAAAACAATCCCCATTACACTTAAAAATAGCATGCAAAGAAAACCATACACCACAAATACAGTAGTATTAAGAAAATATTTTTTTTTCTTTTCTTTACATAGTTAGCTTTCTCCCCTCTCTTCCCCTCGACAAAGCATTTTTCCTAACATTAATGACATGAATAGAGTCCCCCACAAATCCAACAAAGTTTGAAAAAGTCCAATATTTCCATATTTTCTTGTTCTGTCATATTTCACAAACATAATTATTGCATTGTAATCCCCACAGTAAGTTACTGATTTTATTACTGTGCTTTTCCATCGCCTAAACCTTGTCTGTGCTTCATTTCCAGCATACTCTCAATTTTTCTAGTCAGCTCTCGTGCTCCCTTCCTTCTCTTCAACATTTTCCATCGAAATACTGGAAAAGGTTTCACAGGTAGCGTCTCTCTGTGGTCTTTATTGCCAGAAGAACAAAAAGTAGAATCTCCTTCTGTTTTACAGCTTGCATTTTGTTGGACAAACTTTTATATTTCCTCTGTAGCATGCACTTCATCAAAAAAAAATGGTTTTGTCCCTCCAGAGAAAAATACCTTAAAGATAGCTGGGTACAGCAGTTTGAATCTCACATCTGTGTCTCAACATTCCCTGAATATTGGAATGAATTAACTCCTCTTCCACCTGGTGTACAATGAGTAGTAATTCTCCACAAATACTTTGCCGTCTTCCACTTTTAGTATTTTGTCCTCCTGCCACAATTTTGTCAGAATCAACTCCTTTTGCTTGTTGGATTGCAACTTTCCTATTAAAGGTTTAGGTTGCTTTCTAATAGCTAGGTTTGGAGCATACACAAGACGTGTCCTTTCGACTAACAACTTTTGCCATGGAATACCAGTCCAGTTTCTTATTTGTGGTTTCATGAAATTAATGCAGTCTGTTCTTTCCAACTTCTCTGGTATAGCTGAAAATCTCAAGTTTTCCCTATGTGTTCTGTCCAATAATTGTTTTATTTTTTGAAACATCTCTTCCTGAGCAGTGTCAAATTCAGCCAACCTTTTCTTCATTTCGACCTCTGAGTTTTGCAACTTTATCACTTCATCTGAATATCTCTTTAAAGGTTCTTCCAACGTTTTGTTGTTTATGTTAATATACTTCATCAGTGTTTCATTTTTTTTAACCAGGTCTGTGTGCAGTTGTCTTATATCTTCCTGTAGGTTACTGGAATTCATGTCTGGAGATTGCATTGATTTTTGCTGAACAGCTGCAGAGCTTTCCCCAGTCTCTGTTTCTTCCTCACTTTTTGTAGCTGATTTTTTCCTGGCATCCAGGCAGCATACTTACTAGCCAGTTACTGAAAATTACCCATAAAGGCAAGTCTACTGGCCTTCTCTGGTGGGTTTTTGTTTTCACACTGGTAGAGCTAGAATTAAGCTGTTTTTCAGTGTACAGCCATCTTGAAAGTCCTGTATTTGCTCAACAAGTGCAGCAATTTCTTCGCTCTAATCTCCCCTCTGGGGGGAGTCATCTAGAGATTCTGTAGTTCAAAATTGGCCCCTGGTGGTCTCTACACTTTCCCCTATTACCTTTAATCCCCAAATTGCTGCAGAAAGCTTACTGGTTGAAGAGCACAGTTACCTTCATTGCACCTTTTTGGCCTCATCAGATTTAGTTTCCCTTCCTGTGGCCTCATCTTCTGTATCCACCTTGGATACTGGAGCCGAGTCTAGACCTCCCATCTAATCTGATGGGGATGAACTCATCCAGACATAACAGATGTCAAGCTGACGGCATGGTTTCTTTAGATCCAGTGATGGCTAGACAGCCCAGGCTTTCCTTCCGGGTTCGACATATCCAAGTGTCATCTCAAAAAGCTTCTACTAAGCAGGTTTACGAAAGTAAATGAAAGAGATTTTCTGTCTGGGCCCTGCAGAGAGATATTGGATCCCTTTTCTGCCCCACATTCTGCAGTCTAAGACATGCACAGGTAACTTTGTTTTGATCTTCATAGAACCAAAGATTTCAGAACATCTGAACATTTGTTTGTCTGCTTTTCTCATAACAGATTGGGCATGGTAGTTTTCAAAGTGACTTTAGCTATATGGTTGACTGCATATCTTCTTTGTATGAACAGAGGGGTTTGTCTTTGCCTAAGCTGCCAAGAGCACATTCAGCAAGGTCTGTGGTGAACTCTTCAGCTTTTTAGTCAAGATCTTCGATAGATGAAATTTGTGCTGCTGCCACTTGGTCCAGTGCTCATACCTTTATTGCTTATTACAAATTGTATTTAATTTCTAGGAACAGAGCTGTATTTGGCTCCCCAGTACTCCAAAATACCATTCTGTGAGGACCACCCAAGCTTCATCTAGGTGGGGACTGTGTACTGTCATTTGAGAAATTAATGAAAATGGCAATATCAGACACAAACGTTAAGTACTCACCATAATGATGCATCTGTGTTGTCCATTTTCATTCTTTTCGAACTCCCCACTCTCCCAACCCTGTTACCTTTCTTCCTGGAGGACACGTAAAGGATTTTTTGGGAACTCATTGTCCTTTGAGCTCCATTTTTTTTTCTCTGATAGGTCTTCTCATTTGATTCTGTATAAAGCAAATTTTTGATCTGATGATGTCATTTTCATTCGTTCCTCACCCTGTGGGGTTTTGGATCTGACCCAGCCGCTTTACAAGCTTTGGATCTGAAGCTCGAGCTCCTCCTCTCCATCCCATAATGCTTCATTCCCCCGTTTTCCTCCGATCATACCTCTGAACTATACAGATTTTCGCAGAATGTCCAGATGTTCTTCGTGTTTCACTGTTGCAGTCATAACTGTAGGGTGTTCCTGCCGGCAGGCAGCCCGAGGTCGGCCAGAATCACAAAGTTTTGGTCCGGCGTCGGCTGCACAAGCTAGTACCCTGACGTCAGTACGCTCTGGTACATAGCCCTCAGCCGACGCCATCTTCTCCAGTCTTTCTTGCCGTGCGGTGGAAAGCAGCTCGCAAGTCGTTGGTTGGCGATTTTCGATCTACGCATTTGATTGCTGTCGGTCCGAAGTTCTTACTTCTCTTCTCAAAGCTAAGTACCCCGTTGGGGAATCTTTTTCTTGTTCCTCCGATGTCAGAAAAAGTTAATAATTGTATAGCGTGTGGGCAACAGATACCTCATAAAGATTTCCACTCTTACTGTCTACCTTGCTTAGGCCCTGACCACGACGTTTCTTGTTGTCGGTTCTGTGCCAGGTTCAATTCTCGCACCATTAAGCGTCGGTACGACTGGGCTTTAAATTACTTTGGCAGACGCTTCAATTATAGAATGTCGTCGGATTCTACCGGAATTCAAAAGAAGCGCAAAGACAAGGACAGGCCTTCGAGGTCCAAACAGGATTTGTCGCATCTGGAGTCAGCGTCCGGTTCGGCTGTCGCCAGTGAGGCGCTTTTGCAGCCCCTGTCGTCTGCCACTTCTGAACCGATGGCCGATACGGACTCCCATGGGGAGCCATCAAGGCCTATTGTTTTATCTGCTGCAGGACCTTTGGACGTCGCTCCCTTAGATGGGTCCGGAACCGCTGTGCAGGTACCGGCTTCTGAGGGGGTATCCAGGCCTACTCACATCACCATTTCAAAGGCAAAGGCAAAGTCCAAGACTCCAGTTAAACCTAAAGTTTCTGCTCCAGCTACTTCTGAAGCTACTCCCAAGACACAGAAGCAATTGCTAAGGATGGCTGAGGATTTGCTTACAATGATTAGGGGTTCTCATACCCCTCCAGAGAAAAGGCCTCGACAGGATGTTCCTTTGGATTCCTCTGACCAGGCTTCTGTATCTTCTGTTTCTTTCTCTGATCAGGAATATTCTTTTCCTCCTTATGAGGATTCGGATGCAGAGGATTCCCTGCCCTCTGCTTCTCCGCCTGAGGATTTCTCTTTTGGGGAAACCTTACATGAGATGTGGGAAGAGATAAGGTCAGGATTATTCTGCTTCCAAGAAGAGGCTTAGGGAATTCCTTCTTCTTCCTCAACACAGACCTTTAGCTATTCCTCATGTTCTTGATATTGTGGATGATGCCTTTTCTGAGGCTAATTTGAATCCTGATTCCATGCCTCCTGCTCCTTCTAAGCCTGATAGATTTTACAGGGTCCCTGATTCTCATTTATTCTTATTCAAGAACCCTTCTGCGGATCCTGAAACTATTTCTCAGGGTTCTAAGGCTGCTAAGGTGGCTTCTTCCAAAAATCCTATTCCCTCCGAGAAGGATTCTCGTGCCTTAGGTGGGGTAAAAAAGGTATATACTTCTGCTACCCTTGCTATTAGGGCTTTACATTGCCAGTTTCATATGTTTAAGTATCAACAATTTCTTTTGTCTGTTTTGAAGCAAAAGCTTGCTTCCTCTCCAGCTTGTGCAGAGGATAAGGAATTGCAGGATGTATTGCATTCAACTGAACAAGTGAACAAGCATAGTTTGCATTGAGGTTTTGATGCTTTGGAAGCTTCTTGCAGGGCCGCAGCCTCTGGTACTGTTATTAGGAGACATGCCTGGCTTGGAGAACAAAGTTTGCCAGAGCAGGTTAAGGCTAAACTTTTAGATGCCCCTGTTCAGCATGATGTTTTATTTGGATCCAAGGCTGAAGAGGTTATTGAAAAGATGGAAGAAAAGGCAAAATCTATGCAGACTGTGAAAGATTTCTTACAAGTTCAGCCTCCTAGATTTTCCAGGAATTGGCCCTCCAAAAATTGGTCCTTTCCCACGTCTGACAGGCCTCAAAGGGGAAGATATAGACGCTCCAGAGGTTGTGGTCAAGCTCAGGCCTCTTACATATCCAGTCATTGGACTGCTTCTTCACCTAGAAGGGGAGAAGACAGATCCCAATCTCAACGGAAGCAGACTCAATGACTCTCTCGGTTGGGCTTCAGGACCCCCTTACCTGGATGCCCCTCTCGGAGGAAAGCTTTCTCTTTTCTACAGAAATTGGACTCATATTACCCAGGACAAATGGGTATTGGACGTGATTTTAAGGGGCTACAAGTTCCATTTTCATACTCTGCCAAGGGTTATCGGTTGGCCAAATCTGCCAAAACATCAGTGGGCAGAGGCCTTAAATCAAGTGGATGCTCTACTGGCCATGAGAGCCATAGAGCCTGTTCCTCTCTCAGAAAAGGGAAAAGGTTTTTACTCAAGACTATTTCTGGTTCCAAGAAAACAAAACTCATGGAGACCTATTCTGGACCTTTCAGTGTTAAACACTTTTTTGGAAATTCCAAAATTCAAAATGCTTACTCTACAACAACTGCTTCCAGTACTCTCCCAGGACGCTTGGATGGTGACATTGGACCTAAAAGAGGCCTACTTGCACATTCCCATCAGGCAGGAACGCAGGAGATTCCTCAGATTCAAAGCAGGCTTGAGGCACTTTCAATTCTCTGTACTGCCCTTTGGTTTATCTACTGCGCCCAGGGTTTTTACCAAGTGCCTGGCACCAGTAGTGGCTTATTGCAGACTTCAGGGGATTCAGATTTACCCCTATTTGGACGACTGCCTTATCCAGGCAGACAGCAAGGACCTTTTACTTCTACATCTGGATTTTGTTCAACGTCTCTTCCTCCTCCTGGGATTTTCAGTGAACATAAAAAAGTCCCAATTGGTTCCTTCTCAACAAATGATATTTGTGGGAGCCCTCCTAAATACAACCTTACAAAGGGCTTTCCTTACGCCAGAGAAACAAATACAGCTGACTTCAATTTTCAAAACCTTGGCAACCTTAACTCAGCTCACTGCAAGGAAATTCCTGCAGGCACTGGGCTATATGGCTTCATGCATTCTGTTAATTCCAAATGCAAGGCTTCATATGAGAAAGCTTCAATGGTACCTGAAAAGTGTATGGTCTCAGCATTACCAAGTTCTGGACACTTTAATTCCTCTGATTCCCTGCCTCCAGAAGGAGTTCCTTTGGTGGTCCAGGGTGTGCACTTTAAATGAAGGGAAGCCTTTTCGTCTACCTCAACCTTCTCAAATCATAACCACGGACGCTTCGGATTATGCTTGGGGAGCACATTTTCTAAACAATTGCCAGTAGGGGACCTGGACAACGAATCACCTTCACTGGCACATCAATCTGAAGGAAATGTTGGCAGTTCAAAATGCTCTTCTAGCCTTCAAGAACCTTTTGCAACCAGGGCCTCTTCTAATTCGTACAGACAACACCACAGTCATGTGGTACATAAACAAGCAGGGGGGCTCTCATTCATACCCCCTTTGCAGACTAGCTATGACTTTATGGGACATAGCTCTAAGTCTGAATCTGCATCTTCAGGCTCAATTCATTCCAGGAAAACTGAATCTCTTAGCAGACAGCCTAAGCAGAAACATTTTGGATCCTCACGAATGGATGCTAGATACCAACTTATTCAACAGGATAACTGCAGTTTGGGGGTGTCCCCAGATAGATCTGTTTGCATCCCATCTCAACCATCAGCTGCCTCTCTTTTGCACCAGGGCCTTCCACAACACAGCTTGGAAAGTGGATGCCCTGTCATTCAGTTGGAGGAACCTTTCGGGATATGCCTTCCCTCCTCTTCCTCTTCTTCCCCGGATATTACTAAAGATAAAACAAGACAAGCCCAAGTTCATCATCTTGATTGCTCCGAATTGGCCTCGACAGTTTTGGTATCCAACCTTACAACACCTTTGCTTGGAACCTCCTTGGATCCTTCCTCTGTACCTTTCTCTTCTGTCCCAGCATCAGGGTCAGATGCTACACCCTCATCTCAAGACCCTTTGCCTGGCGGCTTGGCTCTTCAAGGAACTTTGATTTCTTCTAAGCTCCCCAAACAAGTTTTGGATGTTCTTCTAGAAGCCAGACGGCCTAGCACTAGGAAATCCTATGTCTCTAAATGGAAAAGGTTTTGCATTTGGATGCAGGACCGTGGCTTTAACCCTTTTGTGCCTGATCTCTCGTCTATTTTGCTTTACCTTTCAGACCTTTTGTCTAAAGGCCTTTCCTTTTCTTCCATTAAGATTAATGCTTCTGCTATATCTGCTCATTTTAATACTGATCCTCCTGTCTTTTCTCATCCATTGGTGAGACAATTCTTGAGAGGGGCTAAGAATTTGAGGCCTCCTAGGACCCCTCCTGTCCCTGCTTGGGATCTTAACTATGTTTTGGAAAAACTCACTTTGCCTCCTTTTGAGCCTGCTGCGGCTTCTGATATTAAATTTTTATCCTGGAAGACAGTTCTTTTGTTAGCATTGACTTCTGCCAGAAGGGTTTCAGAGTTGCAAGCTCTTATGGCTGTAGAGCCATACCTGATTTTCCATCTTGACAGAGTATCCTTGAGGACCAATCCTACTTTCATGCCTAAGGTGATTTCGAAAGTTGCTTTAAATCAGACTATTCACCTTCCTACCTTCTTTCCTAATCCTCAAAATAAAGGGGAAAGGATTTTGCATTCATTGGACGTACACAGACAGTTACGTTTTTACTTGGACAAGACTAAAGAATTCAGAAAATCTAACCATTTGTTTGTTTCTTTTGCCTCCAGTTCTCTTGGAAAGGCTATTTCCAAACAAACTATTTTCAAATGGATTGCCTATGGAATAAGATTTTGTTACACTCATCATGGGAAACAAGTTTCCAGGTACTGTGAGAAGTCATTCTACTAGAGCTGCTTGCCACTTCTACTGCTTTTCTCAGAGGAGTACCTACCAAGGATATCTTGGAAGCTGCCACTTGGAGTTCTGTGCATACCTTTTCCAAGCACTACAATCTCCCCTTGTACTCTAAGACCAGGGCAGGTTTTGCCTCTGCTGTTTTGCAGGGCCTTCTTGCTGCCCCTTCTTCTATCTAAGCCTCCTCCCTTTCTTCACTGCTTTGGGATTCCACCCTACAGTTATGACTGCAACAGTGAAACACGAAGAACATAGTACAGTTGTGTACACCTACCATAAATGTAGATGTTCGAGTGTCTTCACTGTTGCAGTCGGTGTTTCTCTCCCTCCTATCCCCTCTTTTTCACTTTATGGTGTGTTTGTGTTTCCTTGTGGGACTCATTTTTTGTTTATTGGGGATTTCTGACATCTGGGGCAAGAAAGGCTGGAGAAGATGGCGTCGGCTGAGGGCTATGTACCAGAGCGTACTGACGTCAGGGTACTAGCTTGTGCAGCCGACGCCGGACCCAGACTTTGTGATTCTGGCCGACCTCGGGCTGCCTGCCGGCAGGAACACCCTACAGTTATGACTGCAACAGTGAAGACACTCGAACATCTACATTTATGGTAGGTGTACACAACTGTACTATTTCTGCCTCCTATTTTTGGTGTGTTCCTCCTAAAACCTGTACTTTTCTGGCAAATAGCTGAGGATTGAAGTCATTAAATAATGACTAACATTTGAGTTTGACTCAACATCCTTCAGAAATGTCATGCTAATGCAAAACCTATTATTCTATCAGCTTTCTAAGTTTGTAAGAGCAATATTTAAAATCTGTCCCTATTTGTCCCCCCATCATTTTAGGCTTTGTCCAGATTTTTTGCTCTGAGGTTGAGATCGCTGCCTCAGATCTTGTTTGCTACTCATATGATAAGCATCGAGGTTATGTCGCTCTTGAGCTCCTTCAGATGTTCTTCATGTTTCACTGTTGCAGTCATTACATTTGGGTAATCTGCCGGCAGGTTGTACTCAGTCGGCCTGAATTCCAAGGTCTTGTGTCCTGCGTCGGTTGCTGTCTTCTCTTCCATGACGTCAGGTCGTCAGGGGTATAAAACATGCAGCCGACACCATTTTCTGTAGTCTTTCTTGCCGTGCGGTGCCCGAAGCAAAAGCATTTCGCAAGTGCCGGTCGGCCGACTACCGAAATATTCGAGTTGGAGTTTCAGAACCGAAGTCTTCACTAAAGCTAAGTACCCCATTGGGGAAACTATTTTCTTGCTTTTTACCGATGTCAGAAAAAGTTAATAATTGTATTACTTGTGGGAAGCAAATACCACATAAGGATTTCCATTAATACTGTATTCCTTGCCTAGGCCCTGATCACAACGTGCCTGGCTGTCGGTTTTGTGCTAGATTTATCCAATGCACTATTAAGCGTCTGTATATTTTTGCATCTAAGTATTTTGGAAACAGATTTAACTACCCAGAAATGTCGTCGAATAGCAATCCGACTTCCGGAGTACATAAAAAATTACAAGGAAAAGGATAGAGAAAGGCAGTCGAGATCCAGAACTGACGACGAAGCTTCTTCTAAGCCAGTCGCCGGTTCGCCGGTACTCAGTGAGGTGCTTTCGCAGCCCCTGATAACCCGCTACCTTCGAGTCGCAGGCCTCTACCGACACCCATGTGGAGTCCGGCATGCCACAAGATTCTCAAGGTATTGGACCAACGGATGTATCTCCCTCGGATGGGTCCGGAGCCGCTGAGCAGGCACCGGCTTCTGAGGGTGTATTCAGACCTCGACATTTTTATATCATACCGACGAAAGCTGCAAAACCAAAGGCAAAGACACCTTCTAAAACTACAAAAACGACGCCTGAGCCACGTGCACAGGCCTCCATGCCTAAAAAACGGATGATCAAAATGGCTGAAGACCTTATTACCTTGATCAGAGGTAACCATCCCCCTCCAGATAAGAGGCCTAGGCAAGACACTGACTGAATCTTCAGATCAGGTTTCTATTTCTTCTGATTCCTCTTCTGATCAGGAATTATCTTTACCTCCCTATGAGGATTCTGATGCTGAGGAGTCTATTCCATCTGCATCCCCTCCTGAGGATTATTCATTTGGAGAAACCTTGCATACTTTGAGGGAGCATTTTCACTGGGAGAGTCAAGACTTCTCAGAATCAAAAAAGAAGCTCAGGGATTTCCTTCTTCTCCCTCATCACAAGCCTTTAGCCATTCCCCGTTTTAGACATTGTGGATGATGTGTTTTCGGAGTCGAGCCTGACCCCTGACTCCCAGTAAGCCTGACAGGTATTACAGGGTCCCTGACTCTCATAAATTTTTATTTAGAAACCCTGCTGCTGATCCTGAAAAAATTTCACAGGGTCCAAAGGGAGTTAAGCCCTCAACAGCAAAAAACCATACCCCCTCTGACAGAGATTCAAGGGCACTGGACAGATGGGGATAAAAGGTTTATACATCTGCAACCTTGGCAATCAGGGCCTTAAACTGTCAATTTCATATGCTTAAGTACCAACAACATGTTATGGGATTGCTGAATCAGAAAATGATGTTGATTTCAGAATGTGCAGAAAATAAGGAATTGCAGGAATTATTGCATGCAGCTGAACAAGTTGGAAAGCATACTTTGCAATGTGGTTTTGATTCTTTAGAGGCCTCTTGCAGGGCCGCAGTAACTGGATCTGTGATTAGGAGGCATGCCTGGTTAAAGGAACAAAATTTGCCAGATCATGTTAAAGCTAAATTGCTAGATGCACCTTTACAGCATGATTTTCTGTTTGGTATTAAGGCAGACAAAGTTTTAAAGAAAATGGAAGACAAAGCTAAGTCTATGCAAACTGTTAAAGATTTCTTACAAGTGCAGCCACCTAGATTCAGTAGACACTGGCCTACAAAAATTGGTCCTTTCTTGTGTCAGACAGAGCTCAAAGGGGCAACTCCAGACCCCCTAAGGGTTCCAGGTACCAAGCTCAAGGCTCATACAGGTCAAAGCAATGGGGCGCATCCACCTCCATATCTGGAGGAGGTAAAGTGCAAACTTACAGAAAGCAATCCCAATGACTTCCCTCTGCCCACACCAGGCACTTATCTTTTTGGCAGCACCCATAGGGGGAAAATTTGCACTTTTTGCTCAAAATTGGCGGTTAATAACCCAGGACAAGTGGGTACTAAACATTGTCTCTCAGAGATACAGATTCCATTTCCACACTCTGCCAATGACAAATGGTTGGCCAGATCTGCCAAAAAACCAATGGGCAGAGGCAAAGAAACAGGTTACGTCTCTCATGGATATGGGGGCCATTCAGACAGTACCAGAACAGGAAAAAGGACAAGGTTTTTACTCAAGACTGTTCTTGGTACCCAGAAAGGACAAGGCCTGACGGCCAGTACTGGATTTATCAATTTTGAACACATACCTGGACATTCCAAATTCAAAATGCTCACTCTGCAACACCTTCTGCCCATGCTGGGCAAGAATGCTTGGCTGGTGACGTTAGACCTAAAAGAGGCATATCTGCATGTCCCATTAAGACAGTCATGCAGAAGATACCTCAGATTCAAGGCTGACTTAATGCATTACCAATTATCTGCACTGCCCTTTGGCTTATCTACTGCGCCCAGGGTCTTTACAAAGTGCCTGGCACCAGTAATTGCATTTTGCAGACAAAGAAGTATTCTAATATATCCTTACTTGGACAACTGTCTCATTCAAGCAGAGAACAAGGACACTCTTCTAGGACACCTGGCATTTGTGAAAAGGCTTCTAACATGCCTAGGGTACACAATAAATGAAAAGAAATCACAACTGGTACCCTCTCAAAAGATAACATTCCTGGGTGCAAGCTTGAATACAACTGCCTAGATGGCTTACCTTACACCAGACAACAAAGGCAACTGACTACATACTTCAAACTGATGGCAACAAAAACCCAGTCTTCTTCAAGACAAGTCCTGCAGGCTCTGGGCTTCATGGCATCCTGCATCCTACTAATTCCATATGCAAGACTGCATATGAGGAAACTTCAATGGTACCTAAAAAGTTTATGGACTCAACATTCACACAGTCTGGAAACAATGATTTATCTCATCCCCTGCCTGTAACAGGAGTTTCTATGGTGGGCAAAGGCCTGTCACCAAAACATGGGACGGCCCTTCACTCTACCACCTGCCAGCCAAACCTTAACAACAGACGCATCAGATTATGCCTGGGGGGGCCCACATGGCAGGAGGATGCATTCAGGGCATATGGGCACCAAATCAACTGCATCTACATATCAACCAGAAAGAGATGCTAGCTGTTCAAAATGCCCTAACATCCTTCAAGGACTTACTTCATCCAGGACAACTACTGATAAAGATGGACAACACCACAGTCATGTGGTATATAAACAAGCAAGGAGGCACACACTCATACCCCCTTTGCAGATTAGCCATGGCACTGTGGGACACAGCTTTGACCTACCAAATAAATCTTCAAGCTCAATTCCTGCCAGGAAAACAAAACACTCTGGCAGACGATTTAAGCAGAAATCTTATGGATCCTCACGAGTGGAAACTACATCCACAAGTCTTCAGCATGATAGCAGAGAAATGGGGAAGCTCAGACATAGACCTTTTTGCCTCTCCTCAAAATTATCAACTGAAAAGATTCTGCACAAGGACTTATCACAGACAAGTATGGAAAGTGGACGCCCTATCCTTCAGTTGGAAAAACCTATCAGTTTACACCTTTCCTCCTCTGCCTCTTCTACCCAAGGTCCTCCTAAAAGTCAGCCAAGAGAAACCAAAGATGATATTAATTTCACCGGACTGGCCCCGCCAATACTGGTACCCACTCATAAGGAACTTGTCTCGATACCCAGCTTGGACCTTGCCTCAAAGACCACAACTACTGTCCCAGCAAAATAATCAGATCCTGCACAATCAACTACAGACTCTGAACCTGGCAGCATGGCTAATCCTGTAGTCATACAGGCGACACATCTCAGTAAAGCTGTGATGGGTGTCATTTTGGAAGCCAGAAGGCCTAGTACTAGATAATCTTATGCTGACAAATGGAAGAGATTCTGTGCTTGGAATTAGGCACAAGGAACTGATACAGCAGAACTGCATATTCCTCACATATTACAATACTTAACTGAGATGTTTGACAATGGCCTATCTTTCTCATCAATCAAAATCCATGCCTCTGCCATTTCGGCTCATTATAATACAGAGCCACCAATCTTTTTTCATCCTTTACTAAAGTAGTATCTTAGAGGAGCCAAAAATTTAAGGCCTCCTAGAAGATCACCATTACCTGCATGGAACCTCAATTATGTGTTGGAAAAGCTCACCCTGCCTCCATTTGAGCCAGCTGCTACCGCTGATATAAAGTTCTTATCATGGAAGACAGCTCTGCTACTAGCAATTACTTCAGCAAGAAGAGTTTCAGAGCTACAGGCCCTCATGGCTGTAGAGCCTTTCATCATATTTTACCCAGACAGGGTGTTTCTGAGGACAAATCCTACTTTTATGCCTAAGGTCGTTTCCAGTGTGGCTCTTAACCAAACAATCCATCTGCCAACTTTTTATCCAAATCCGCAGAACAAAGGGGAGAGAATTCTGCATTCCTTGGATGTACACAGACAGCTAAGATTCTACTTGAGCAGGCCTAAAGCTCTAAGAAAAACTGAGCAATTACTAGTGTCATATGCTGCAGGATCAGAAGGAAAGGCTGTTTCAAAGCACAAAGTTGGATAAGCCGTTGCATCCTTTTCTGCTACTTAAACCAAAGGAAACCTGTGCCCAAAGGGCATTAGGTCTCACTCCACCAGGGCTGCAGCTACTTCTGCAGCCTTTCTCAGAGGAGTACTAACCAAGGACATTTTAGATGCTGCTACTTGGAGTTCTGTTCACACCTTTACAAAGCATTACCATTTGCCTCTCTACTCTAAGTCCAGGGCAGGCTTTGCCACTGCAGTGCTGCAGGGTCTTATAGCCTCACCTAATGCTGTTAGCTCCAGCCTCCCAACCATAGCTTTGAGATTCTACCCAAATGTAATGACTGCAACGATGAAACACGAAGAACATAGTACAGTTGTGTGCACTTACCATAAATTTAGATGTTTGAGTGTATTCACTGTTGCAGACCAGGTTACCCTCCCGCCATCCCCCTGTCATTCTACAGTTTATCTTTCCTTCTCTATCTTCTACAACCTATGTGGTATATTTGCTTGTAGATGAAGGTAAAGTTTATATTGATGCATGTATATATATATATATATATATATATATGTGTATATGGTTCTAGGTCATAAGATCGACAGCCACTCTCACCGACAACAAAAACATCGACACCACATTATTGACAAACCATAAACACGACACCTCACATGCCAGACAAACAAGTAACCGACGGTCCACAAACACGAAACCCCACACACTGCACACACCACAATAACAACAATCAACTAACAAAACACATCCCCTTATCCAAAACCACACACAGAACACAAGCACACCAAAATCCTCACAAACCCACACTAAACCTCACACACACAACTACGTCCAACCCTAACCCAAACCCTTACCCTAAGGTCCGTCACTATCGCACACTCAGCTAACCCGCCCCTAACCCTAACTCACTTAACCCACCCCTAACCCAAAAATACCACTACAAGACACTTACCTAACCCGCGCCCTAACCCTAACTCACTTAACCCGCCCCTAACCCAAAAAATACCACTACCGCACACTTACCCAACCCGCGCCCTAACCCTAACTCACTTAACCCACCCCTATCCCCACAGACTGTCACTTTCCACACTTACCTTAGTCGCACCCTAACGTCCGTCACCACCGCATACTCACACAGCCTTCTTTCCAACTCACTATCCCTGGCGTCGGAGTTTTCATCCGTAGCGTCGGTCTTCCGAGTGTCGATCATCTGGCGCCCGCTCATGAGTTGTCGGTTATCCCAGCTGTCGATCTTCTAACCTACACCCGTATATATATATATATATATATATATATATATATATTTAGAATATTGCTACCTTTTTGGGGCACCTGACATCGGGGGCAAGGAAAAACTAAACAAAATGGCGTCGGCTGCATGTTTTATACCCCTGATGACCTAACGTCATGGAAGAGAAGACAGCAACCGACTCAGCACCCAAGACTTTGGAATTCAGGCCGACTGAGGGCAACCTGCCAGCAGATTACCCAAATGTAATGATTGCAACAGTGAATATACTCAACATCTACATTTATGGTAAGTGTACACAACTGTACTTTCCTGCTGTCCTCTCGTCCCCTTTTCCTCTTAGCCCAAAATTTTGAAAAAAAATAAAAAAAGCTTTACAAAGTAAAAACTGGAACAGTCTCCAAATAGTGGTATAAAACAATGAAATACTTAAAAACCACTGTTAAGCCTGAAGACAAGCCTGAAAACAACTCTTCAGCACTAATGTTACTTTCACATTTTCATCAATAGCACTGGACTTCTTCAGAAATTAATTACACAAAAAATACATGCGCTTAAATACCTGAGATAAATTGAGATTGAAAAAAAAAGCTTTGTTTTAGTTAGTTTTTCTTCCCGTGTATACTGCCATTTGGTCCTTTCCCTTTCCCCTTCTTCCTCCTTTTCTCTATGTACTAGTGCTGCTTTTTTTTTTTTTTTTTTTTTTGGTTTATCATGGCTGAAAAGTCAAATAAACCTTTAAGGATTAAGAATTGCAGATGTTCTTCTTGTTTCACTGTTGCAGTCATTACATTTGGGTAATCCTGCTGGCAGGTTGCCGTCAGTCGGCCTGAGTTCCAAAGTCTTGGGTCCTGCGTCGGCTGCTGTCACCCCTTCCCTGACGTCAGGGGTATAAAAGATGCGGCCGACGCCATTTTCTTTAGTCTTTCTTGCCACGCGGTGCCCGAAGCAGAAGCAGTTTGCAAGTGCCAGTCGGCCGACTCCTGAGATTTTCATGTTCGAATTTCATATCCGAAGTCTTCATTAAAGCAAAGTACCCCGTTGGGGAAACTTTTTTCTTGCTCCAGACCGATGTCAGAAAAAGTTAATAATTGTATTTCTTGTGGAAAGCAAAAACCTCGTAAGGACATTCATTCTTACTGTATTTCTTGCCTAGGCCCTGGCTATAACGTTTCAGGTTGTCGGTTTTGTGCTAGATTTAACCAACGCACTATTAAGTGTCGGTATGATTTTGCATTAAACTACTTTGGACGCAGATTTAATTATCCAGAAATGTCGTCGGATAGCCATCCGACTACCGGAGTTCACAAAAAATGCAAAGAAAAAGACAGACAACCGAGGCCCAAAATTGACGACAAAGCTTCTCCTAAGCCAGTCGCTGGTTTGCCGGTCCTCAGTGAGGTGCTTTCGCAGCCCCTGATGCCCGCTACTTTAGAGTCGCTGGCCGCTACGGACTCCCACGTGGAGTCGGCTATGCCGCTGGAACTCAAGGTATTGGAGCCTCGGACACTATACCTTCAAATGGGTCTGGAGCTGCTGAGCAGGCACCGGCTTCTGAGAGTGTATTCAGACCTAAACATCTATACATAAACCGACTTCAGCTTCAAAGGCGAAGACTAAAGCACCTTCAAAGACAAAGAAACAAACTCAAGAAACACGTGGACAGGCCTCCATGCCCAAAAAACAGATGCTCAAAATGGCCGAAGACTTTATTACCTTGATCAGGGGTTCCCATACCCCTCCTGATAAGAGACCTAAGCAAGAGACAGACTATGAATCTTCAGATCAGGTTTCTATTTCTTCTGATTCCTCTTCTGACCAGGAATATTCTCTTCCCCCTATGAGGATTCTGATGCTGAAGAATCTATTCCTTCAGCTTCTCCTCCTGAGGACTATTCTTTGGGGAAACCTTACATACTATGAGGGAGCACTTCCACTGGGAGAGCCAAGATTTTTCAGAATCTAAGAAGAGGCTCAGGGACTTCCTTTTACTGCCTCAACACAGGCCTCTAGCCATTTCACCTGTGTTAGACATTGTAGATGATGTGTTTTCAGAGTCTAGTCTGACCCCTGACTCCTTAACTCCAGCTCCTGTTAAGCCTGACAGATATTACAGGGTTCCTGACTCTCTCAAATTCCTTTTAAAAACCCTGCTGCAGACCCAGAAACTATTTCACAGGGTCCTAAAGGGGTTAAGGCTTCTGCTGCAAAAAACCCTACCCCCCTCTGACAGCGACTCAAGGGCACTGGATAGATGGGGAAAAAGGTTTACACATCTGCTACCTTGGCTATAAGGGCTTTAAACTGTCAGTTTCATATGGTTAAATATCAGCAACATGTCATGGCATTGCTTAAACAGAAAATGTTGTTAAACTCTGAATGTGCAGGAAACAAGGGAAATGCAGGATTTATTGCATGCAGCAGAACAAGTTGAAAAACATACTTTTGCAATGTGGTTTTGATTCTCTGGAGGCCTCCTGCAGGGCCGCAGATACGGGTTCTGTAATTAGGAGGCATGCTTGGTTAAAGGAACAAAATCTGCCTGATCATGTCAAAGTTAAATTATTAGATGCACCTTTACAGCATGATACTTTGTTTGGTGTTAAGGCAGAAGAGGTGTTAAAGAAAATGGAGGACAAAGCTAAATCTGTGCAAACTGTCAAAGATTTTTTACAAGTACAGCCACCTAGGTTTAGTAGACACTGGCCTACAAAGAATTGGTCCTGTCCTGTGTCAGACAGACCTCAAAGGGGCAGATCCAGATGCCCAAGAAGCAGATCCCAGGCGCAAGATTCATACTGCTCAAAGCAATGAGGTGCTTCTACCTCCAAAAGTGGAGAAGACAAATCACAACCTTACAGGGAACAGTCCCAATGACTTCCCCCTCCCTGCACCAAGCACTTATTTCCTGGCAGCACCCTTAGGGGGAAAATTAGCATTTTTTTCTCAAAATTGATTCTGCACAAGGATTTATCACAGACAAGCATGGAAAGTGGACGCCCTATCCTTCAGCTGGAAAAACATATCAGTATGTGCCTTTCCCCATCTGCCTCTCCTCCCCAAGGTACTCCTAAAGGTCAGACAGGAGAAGCCAAAGATGATACTGATTGCCCCAGACTGGCCCCACCAACACTGGTACCCAATATTAATTAGCCTGTCTCATTGCCCAGCTTGGACCTTACCTCAAGTACCTCATCTACTGTCCCAGCAAAACAATCGGATCCTGCACAGCCAATTCAGGACTTTAAACCTGGCAGCATGGCGGATAATGTAGTCATACAAAACACACCTCTCAACAAAGCTGTGATGGATGTCATTTTGGAAGCCAGAAGGCCTAGTACTAGAAAATCTTATGCAGGAAAATGGAAGAGATTCTGTGCTTGGAACCAGGCACAAGGAACAGATACAGCTGTGTCAAGTATTCCTCAGGTTTTACAATACTTAACTGAGATGCTGGACAAAGGCCTATCTTTCTCATCTATTAAAATTCATGCTTCTGCCATTTCGGCTCATTACAATGCAGAGCCACCAATCTTTTCTCATCCCTTATTAAAATAGTACCTCAGAGGAGCCAACAATTTAAGGCCTCCAAGGAGATCACCAATGCCTGCATGGGACCTCAACTATGTCTTGGAAAAACTCACCCTGCCTCCTTTTGAGCCAGCTACTACCGCTGATATAAAGTTTTTGTCTTGGAAAACAGCTCTGCTTCTAGCAATAACTTCTGCAAGATGAGTTTCAGAGCTACAGGCACTCATGGCTGTGGAACCTTTTATCATTTTTTATCCGGACAGGGTCTTCCTGAGGACAAGCCCAACATTTATGCCTCAAGTGGTGTCCAGTTTGGCTCTTAACCAAACCATTCATCTGCCAACTTTTTATCCAAATCCGCAGAACGAGGGGGAAAGAATTCTGCATTCTTTGGACGTACACAGACATCTTCGATTCTACTTGGACAGAACCAAAGTTTTCAGAAAGACAGAGCAATTACTAGTGGCATATGCTGCAGGATCACAAGGAAAGGCTATCTCAAAGCAGACTATTTCAAAGTGGATAGGCCACTGCGTTCGTTTCTGCTACTTATACCATGGCAAGCCAGTGCCTAAGGGCATTAGGCCACATTCCACCAGAGCTGCAACCACTTCAACAGCCTTTCTCAGGGGAGTACCAGCCAAGGACATTTTAGAGGCAGCTACTTGGAGTTCAGTGCACACCTTTACAAAGCACTATCATCTGCCACTCTACTCTAAATCCAGGACAGGCTTTGCCACTGCAGTTCTGCAGGGTCTCATAGCCGCTCTTAATGCTGGTTAGCTCCAGCCTCCCAAACATAGCTTTGGGACTCTACCCAAATGTAATGACTGCAACAGTGAAACACGAAGAACTTAGTACAGTTGTGTACACTTAACATAAATGTAGATGTTCGAGTGTATTCACTGTTGCAATCCAGGTTACCCACCCGCCATCCCCCTTTTTCTTCTGATGGAACCTATCTTTCCTTCTCTGATTTATACATCCTATGTGGTGTATTTGCTATATAAATAAATATATATATATATATATATATATATATATATGGATATGTAAATTGTGGCTACTTTTTTAGGGGGCACCTGACATCTGGGGCAAGAAAAACGAAAGAAAATGGCGTCGGCCGCATCTTTTATACCCCTGACGACCTGACGTCAGGGAAGGGGTGACAGCAGCCGAAGCGGGACCCAAGACTTTGGAATTCAAGCCAACTGAGGGCAACCTGCTGGCAGGATTACCCAAATGTAATGACTGCAACAGTGAATACACTCGAACATCTACATTTATGGTAAGTGTACACAACTGTAGTTTTCTGTGAACATACGATTCCTTATATCTGATGCCCACAGGGAGTGCGTATACTGTGTAGGCCCAGTGCACCTAGACAGTGCTTGTGTAGTCTGTGAAGGCTTTAACACACAAGCACTGGAAGACAGTAGGATCAAGCTCATCCTCAAGGGCTTGCTTTCTACTCCTCCTTACAGAAACAGATGCTTGGTGCCAGAGCCATGGGCTCAAGCTCAATGCCAAGAAATGTATTGTAATCCCCTTTGGGGAAAAAACATGTATCCATGAATTACCATATAGGTGGCAGTACACTAAACACAGAAAGTGTGATAAGAGACTTAGGGACACAGGTGGACAGTGGTCTCACCTTCGATAACCACATCGCCACAACAGTCAGGAAATCCTTCTATGTGGCACACCTCATCACAAGGGGCTTTTCATCCAGAAAAAAGGAGGTCATTGTCCCACTGTACTCATCCATCATTAGACCCATTATAGAATACAACGCCCCATTTGGTATGTACCTCTCAAGACATCTGCAACAACTGGAAAGGCCTCAGAAATACCTCACTAAAAGAATCACAGGCCTAAAGCAGATGCCCTACGCTGACCGTCTTAAAAAACTCCAGCTATACTCTGTCACATATAGTCTACTCAGAGGCGATCTCTGCTTAACATACAAGGCCATGTCAAACCCAGAGCTGTTGGACGTGCTACGCTTAAAGAAATCCCAATCCCTCAGAGCTACACGCTCCAGGGATCTAAACCTTGTCATCACAATAAACAAAACATGTTGGAGGGATAGGTTCCTGATCCAGAGACTCCCCAGACTCTGGAATAGATTGCCCATACATGTCAAGCAGAGTGCCTCTTTGGACCTCTTCAAGAGGAACCTTGACGATTGGATGGGAGAAAGGAAATTCACCCCAGGGATCACGTCAGTCGCCCTGCTAGACAGGGGTCCAGGAAAGTAAATAATGTGGGAAGAAATAGCCAGGGAATTGTTATGGCTAGGCTTGTATAGGCCCTAGGGCTGATAGCCTAGTATCAACCTATGAACCTTCTGTGCCTTCTACTTCAGGAGCTCAAACCCCTGTCAAAAAACATAAGGAGTCCTGGGAACATAGAAAGTGTTCCCCTGAGAGATCCTCCTCTGAGCTGCCAAAAAATGCTCTGAAAAACTTGGATCTGTGATCTTCGGATCCAACATTACTAGTCTCTCCCTCTTCTACCCCCCCCCCCCCAACTCCTTCAGTTGCTTAGAAGCCAGGTGCATAGATGCAGAGATCTCCTCAAGGAGGCCCCTCTCAAGAGAGCATCCAGACCACCTTCAGTGTCCTTCTCTGTCAAGTCTTCCTGGAGCTTGTCCAGGCATGAAGTAGATAGACTAATGAGGGAATTTCTCAAGACACAGATCCAGATGTGGGTTTTGCCAGCTCCATCCCCTTGTGTATCCATTGGCAGACATTCTCCCTTCTGCCCTGTAGTGTCTTTTCCAGTTCAACCTGCTGTCTTGGAGTTATTGGATCCGATGGCCTCAAGAAAAAAGATGTTGGATCCAGTAGTAGTCATTACTTCGAGTTCAGCTATCTCCCTTACACTCTCAGCTCCAGTGTCGGGACCCAGCACATCTCAGAGCCGAAGCTTAGATGTTGAGTCCAGGGGGTTTACTTTAACTCCATAGTTTTCAGAGGTGTCACTTCTCCTTAGAGCCTCAGTGTTCTACATTTCATCTCTAACTTCCACTTTGGAGCGGAAGATTGCAGGGTCTTCGGAGAAGTCTACTCTGATAACTTCAGCTCCGGAGAGATGACTCTTGGATCCTCGTAGTCCATCTGCTTTTGAGGTGGTGGAGAGAGTCCTCTCTCACCCTAGGGGACTCCATGTTCTCCCTCCATTGGATCTGATCAGCACCTCCATGGGATCTGTAACTGAGACTTCTCATCTACCACAGGGCAGCCGGTCCTGGTAAGCCTCCAATCCCTTCCAGCTCTGGAACCCTTGATTTCTTCCGATACCTTCCTAGAGCACCCCACCAAGGAGGTCCCTTAGAAGAGGTGTAAAATGAGACATTTGGATTCCCCCCAGGAATCTGTCACCACTGACACTGACTTCAAGGAAGGGGAGATGTCCCCCAGATCTCCACCTGACAATGTCTCCTTCACAGACATCTTAGAGGTCATTCGTTAGAAATGTGGATTGTCCTTCCAAAGCCCCAACTTATGGGAGACAGTGCCTTTGGAGGGTTTCGGCATTGGCCCATCTACTTCCTGGGTGTGCATCCTTGCGGATCCACTTATCTACCAGGACGTGGAAGGAACCAGACACTGTATAGCCCATACCCAAACAGGCAGATAAAGTACTTGGTGTAGCCACAGACAGAATACACTGGACAAAAAGGATCCCAGTAGATGCCATGGTTGTTGCAGCAGCCACCAAAAAGGAAGTGGTTCACGAAAGCTCCACTGTCCATCTCCCCAACAGGGAATCTAGGGCTTTGGACCAGTTTGGAAAGAGAGTTTATGCTTCGGCAATGTTTGCTTTGTGAGTGATAAAATACTTATTCCACTTCACCAGGCTACAGAGGGACTTGATCAAGCTCAGTCCTTGAGTCCATGTCTGAAGAGGAACAGAAGACCTTTTCTTCCAGAATGACCACTCTCCAGTCAGTATCTAGCTCATCCATGAGGTTGAATTCCCACACTGTAGAGAGCACCTCTTGAGCTGCCAGTTCTGGCATTGCCATTAGGTGCCATGCCTGGATGCTGTTGTGTGACTTTGAGGAACCCTTCAAGACGTCATTTGTCAATGCACCTTTTGTAGATTCATCCTTGGTTGCCCCCCAGTTAGAGAGAGACACTCCTGTAGCAAGAAAGATGGAAAGACCTTGTCTGCTGTCGGGATTCGTTTTTCCACTCCACAAAGATCCTTCTGCAGGAATCGGCTTAGTGGGAAAAACTGTGGTTCAGGAAGTCTCAAGATCCTTTTTAGGAATCTCAGGGAGACTTTTCCCTCAGAAAAACAAGGTAAGCTTTCCAAAAACTAGCGAACAAGAAATAAGAAGCTTCCGGCCAAAAAACCACCTCGTAGTAGATAAAACAGTCTTGAAATTTATTTGATGCCAACCGCTATTGCAGATAAAAAACACACAAATACAAAGTAGAAACTTGTGTACCGGAAGCTTCTTATTTCTTGTTCGCTAGACTTTTCCCTCAGAGGCAGAGGGAGAAACAGTTATGGTGGTAGACGCCACCCCCAGGGCAGAGGGTGGCCGCAAAATCAGGGTCTTGAGTTTTATTTTCGGACAGACCCTTCCAGCACCCCTGAAAGGTTGCCCGACTGCCCTGCTCTGGAGGCAGTTTTGGGGGGGTGATTCTTATCCTTGCACCCAGAAGCCTGGATAGCCATCACAAACGACCAGTAGTTGCATGGGATCATATCCAGAGGATACGCCATTCCCTTTTTAAATCTCCCCAAGCCATGGACTTAACCTCCCCAGTGTACTACCCAGTCAGAGGGAGGTAGCAGCTATAGAAAATGGAAAGCTGCTCCAAAAAAAAGTAATCCAGGAGGTCCTTCCTGACCAAGGCAGAGATCGGGCCTTTACTCACTTTTAAGACAGGGCACCTAAGGCCAATTTTGGATCTAACATCTCTGAACAAGTGAGTAAGGAACTCGAAATTCAGGATGGTCACGATCCAGTCCATACATACAAATATTTCAAGCATGGGCATTTATGTCTTTCTAGCTTGCCAGTATACCAGAACACTTGTTCCCATAATAAGTATCCAGGCTGTTCTTAAAAAATATCTAAATTAGTACTTGCTTTAATGTAATTTTGTAGTCTGTTCCATGCATTAGCTACTCTTCAGATAACCAATTAATACACTTCTCATTCCTATAGAATCTCCTACATAGGTTGTCTGATGATTCTCTAGTACTTTTTGTTAACCCCAAACATTCCCAAAGGGAGTTGTCACTAAATGCCCTATATACCTGAATAAGATCTCTTAGATATCTGTAAGAGACACTGTGCAAGTTCAGATATTTTAGTCTTTCATAATAACTTAAATTTTCACATCCATGGATACCTTTGGTATATTTCCATTGTACTCTTTCCAGTTTACTCAAGCTTGTTTTTATAGGGTTTCCATATTGTTATTCCATACTCAAGTTTGGGTCTACTGTAACTAACAAACAATGGCTTCATTATTTATGATTTCCTATACTTTATAAATCTTTTTATACAACCTATAGTTCTATAACTATCATTAACCAATTGGTTGATATGGTTAGAAAAACTCCTAGCTGAATCTACCCATATACCCAGGATCTTAAATGAGTCTACAGTTTCACTCACTTTGTGATATATTAAATATTGACCTTTCAATTTATACCTACCAAGTCTCACATGCTTAGTTTTTGATGTATTTATCAGCATATTATTCTCCTGTGCCCAGATCGTCAATTTAGTCAAGTTATTTTGCATACATGCCTTATCTGTAGCACATGTAATCAGTTTACTCAATTTCAGGTAATCTGCATATAGACTGTAGAATATCGCAGATGAAAAAGTTACGTCTGTAAGATACAATCTGTGGGACACCCTGACTGTAACCAAGGATTTCACCTGTCTAGTTGCTGTATGATACTTGCCATGTCCTATTTGTAAACCATGCAACTATCCATCTTATCAAGAGTACATCAATACTTATTTGTACTCATTTTTTGATAAGTGTTATGTGTATAACCCTGTGAAATGCTGAAGTTAAATCTGTATAAATTACATCACAACACAATTTTTCATTCATAGCTGTTGTTATGTTGTTATAGAACATCATGTTACAGGTGGTAATAGATCTGTCTTCAACATATGCATGCTGATGTATGGTTTCAAGTCCCAACCTATCCAGTTCTGACAATAACTTATCTGATATTACCTTCTCCATTATTTTTCCACAAGATGAAAGTAGACTTAAAGGTTTGTATGACTCTGGGTTTGTCCTACTCCCCTTTCCCTTAGAACTCAGGTTTAATAAGTGCATGTCTCCAATCTTGAGGAGTCTCCCCATATTTATATGACCTAGTGAATAACAGATATAATAGATATAGTGGTACTGTAAGTTCTTGCTGAAGTGTTCTCAGGTCATTGTTGCTAATTCCGTCTCCTCCCTGTGCTTTGTTTGGATTCAGTTTGCATCTTACTCCTTCTGAAGATGGACGACTGGATGTGCTTGATTGACCTGAAGGATGTGTACTACCACATCGAAATGGACAGATGCTCCACATGATATCTTAACTTCAGGCTGGGAACCAGTCACTTTCAATTTCGAGTACTCCCGTTTGGTCTTACCACAGCTCCAAGGGTGTTTGACAAATGCATGGCAATAGTCACAGCTCATCTCAGACTGTGGGGATTCCATGTGTTTCCTTATCCGGATGATCAGCTCCATACCACTTCAGCCAGACATCTACTTATCCAAGCCAGAGACTACCTGTTGCAATTAGCTGTCACTTTTGGCATACCAGTCAACATACAAACGTAACATGCAAAGTCACAGTTACTACCTGGTCAGATCCGACCATAAACTAATCACTATGGAAATCCACATCTCACCCACACCCCCTGCAAAGGTAACCACCATGAAAAACTTCTCCAAAGCTGACTTTGGGCTCCTAAAAGCAGAGGTGGTTAACTTCATGGCTCCCATGTCAATGGAAAATGGATGCATGAATGCCGAATCATACTCCCATGTCAATGGAAAATGGATGCATGAATGCCGAATCATACACCAGTGCGCACTGTATGAACACGTACATAAATGCATGGAATTAACCATACCCAACAGAACCAAGACGCTCTCCTCCAAAAAAAAAAAGAAGCCAATCTGGTGGTCCCTTGCCATTAATAAACTCTACAACAGAAAGAAGAAACTGTTACAAAAAAAGGTGAAGTCCCAAGACTGGAAAAACTCCCCTTATTAGCCTCAACAAAAAGTCGAGATTCCTCATCAAAACCTCTGAAGCCAGCTATGAAAGCAGAATTGTGGCAGACACAAAAACAACCTCAAAGCCTTCTATAGTTATATCAGGAATCTCCACAGCAATACCCAGGTTTGCTCTGAGTTACTGCACAATGGTACCTCCTATACTGAGCCAACAGATATTGCCAACAAACTTGCTGACAGATTCAATGCCAACTTTACCCCCCCCCCCCCCAAAAGAACCAGTCACAATACCGGAGGAATGCCAGGCACCCAGCATCACTGCAGCACAGTTAAAGCTGCATTGTCCAAGGCCAAGAATACAGCTTCCATGGGACCCGATAATATCCCTGGATGTGTTCTACATGAACTACAAAGTGAACTGGCACCACATCTGTGTGCCCTGTTCAATCACAGCTTCACCTCAGGCTTTGTCCCTTCCAAATGGCGCACTGCTACAGTCATTCCTCTCCATAAAGTGAGAGGGACTATAGACCCTGGAAATTAGTGCCCCATTAGCCTGACAAGTCTGATATGTAAGGCTATGGAGCGCATCATCATGGACCTAATTAACAAGGATGTAGGGAATCTCCAAACTCTAGATCCTACACAATTTGGTTTTGTAAAAGGTAGATCATGCCTGCTCAACCTGGTTGACGACTTTGAGCCAGGCAGGTCATACAGCCTACCTCGATCTAGCCAAGGAATTTGATACCATTCCCCACTCAGGAATTATTGATAAACTCACCAAACTAGGCATCAACCCCTATATCACTAGGTGAGTTGCAAATTGTCTCATAGAACCCACAGTGTGAAAGTAGAGGACTCCAAGTCAGACTGCTCAACAGTCACAAGTGGAGTCCCACAGGGATCGGTCCTGGGTCTTCTCCTATTTGGCATCTACTTCACAGAAGTTCAGACCAACACAGAAGGACTCTGGCTAACCAAGTTCGCAGATGACTGCAAGCTGGGAGCTATTATTAACTCCACAAGTGATCATAGGTGCCAGAAGCTGTTAAAGACTGAGGGGGGGGGTGGAGGGTGACAGGAGCACTTTGTGAACTAAAAGGGTAATTTTTTTTATAACTATTTGCTACCGCAACATAGGTTCACTTGGAGGACATTTTAAGCTTAGCCAATTCCCTTTTGGTGCTTGAATTAACATTTTCTGATTGGTCTTCACTATCCCCATGGCTGATAATTGTATATTAGCCCTAGTGAGAACAACTGTGATCATACCATAGATAATTTGAGGGGGCCATGTAAGGGATGCAGCATTTAGAAACTGCCTCTATCCATTGGTGGCATGAGGGGAAATTCTGACGTACATTTTCTATTACCAGTCCTAAGATCAAAGTTGCATTTAAATATGGATGGATGACCTCTGCTTTATTTTTAGGGATAGTCTGTTCCGGAACAGTGGTAGCCTCTGTGATATATATCCATCTCTCCACAACATTCAGTTTAGATACCTGGACTGAGTATTTCTGATGCCATTTGACTTGCTGATGTTCAGTAGGTCCATCTGTATTATGTCGGAGGATGCTTTGTATGCCAGACATGTCACCTCTAAGCACTCTATAGGATACTGAGTATAGTAATAAATGTTTGAGATGGTCCATGCAAGACCTATTGTTTAGGACTTGTATCCTTTTAGTAAGTTATCTCTGAAGGTATTCCAATTGTTGTATGGGGCTGAACAGATACATGCCAAAGTGGGCATTATACAAAATGATTGACTTAATGAGAGTGTTGTAAAGGGGGACAACAACATCTCTAGATCTAATCACAATCAATTTGTTTATAAGCTGTGCAATATAGAAAGGCTTTCTTATGACTCTGGGCACATGTTGGTCAAAAGTTAGGCCACTTTACACATAAGTCCCAAATGCCAAACAATTGGATCAGTTTTCAGAGGGCATTGTCATGATTGTGACACCAGTTATTATTTGGGACAAACCTTCCTGCATGATGGTTAAGTCATTTGGGGATTCAATAACTTCTCCTAGCTTGCAGTCATTTCAGACTTAGCTGGCCAAAGCTCTTTGGCATTTCCTTTTACTTTTGAGATGTATATGCCAAACAGAAACAGCACCAAACCCTGGGGGACTTCATTGGTGACTGGTCTCTTCCCCTGTTTTGATCTCCTGCATCCTGTGAGCCAAGTTGGCAATGCAGCTGGTGATGTAAGTGTTTGCTCCTACATTATTCGTCTTTTGTACTACACCTGAGTAGGGGATTGTGTCAAAAGGCTTGGCCAGGTCAAGGTAATGTGGTGTGAACTGTTTTACCTTCATCCATTGCTTTGGTAACAAGACTATAGCTTAAAATTTGCCCATGATTTTGAGCCTTTCACACTTCTGTCTGGGCTGTTTTCAAACACGTTTAGGGCGATGCATACATGTATGCATTCCTTGATTCACCTTTCTGATTGTATTAAATTATATTGCTTGTATAATACAGCACCAGTTGTTAGAATTTGTTTTAAATCTGTAGTTTTGAACAGTCTTCCAGTAAGCAATGAAACAAAACGTATGAACCAATAATGACAAAACAAAACTACCCATTTTAGAAAATTTCAACCGTAAAAGGACACTCAAACTTCTCATAATCCACCAATATTAGTAAATATACAAAATGTCTGCAGAAGTAAGTCATCTAAATAATTCCACATTTAAGGGATCTCTAACTAATGAAGAGGTTGCTGCTAGGAAACAACTCTATATTTCATTGTTTCATCTAAAAATAAATTGGCTGTTGCCCTTGAAGAATAAATTGCATATGTTAAAAAATGATAAGCTAATAATATTGCAACAGGGAATGGATGGCAAACTGATAACAGGTTCATAGTTACTAGGTAACTCCTCCAAAGGAGGACATTCACAAGACTGTAGCATCCACTCCCTTTTAAATACGACATAGTACAGTATCAGCAATCTATCTGCATACTGCGGGAGTAGAACCCACAACCTTCTGCATCAGAAGTAAGCTACTACCTGTTGTGCTAACAGTGCAAACGGTCTTGGAATACGCAGCACTAAACTTCTCTTCCCCTGAAACTCTCAGCTCCTTCTAAACATTTTTATTTATTTTACATTTTTTACCAGGAAAGTCAGACTTGGTAGAAAGCCAATTTTCAGCAGAGGACAGAGACCCAGGGAGAAATACTCCAGATGCATGTATTTGTAACATGAGAGGAAACCATAGTACCCAGAGGGAAGCCACCCAAATACAGGGAGGACATACAGACTCCACACAGAAGGCACCCCAGCCAAGAATCAAACCACATAACCTCTTGCTGTGAGGCAACAACACTACCACTGCACCATCCACTTGACACAACTAAATCCCTCAATTTCACAGCAGAAGAAATCTGGAAAAAGCCAAAATTTATTGGGGGGGGGGTCAAAGGGCTAAAACCAGGGACGCATTTTAAATATTGCTTGGTATCATCTTAGAAAGCTGCTAAAATAGTGCTTTGTGTCACTGTGTGTTTCCAAATAAAAAGATGGTAAGACTGAAACCTAAAGGGCTTTCATTATGATTTGCCAGAAAACCACAAATCTTAAGAGGAACAGACCAAAAGTATGAGCCAGACTCCCTGAATCACATGTGGTGGTGTGGGTAGAAAATGCAGGACCATGACCTAAGGTACAGGGTTTGAGCCCAATTACACACACACACACACACAAATATCACTTTGGCGCTACACACAAGAAATATTGCTTTGGAGCTGCTCCATAAAATAAATGGAACTAGCACTAAACGGCCATCACTATCACTTTGGAGCTATGGCCCTTTTTTATATAAATCCAATAACATTGTACCTACAAACTCTAGCACGTAAATTATTCCAGACATTAAACAACTTGAATACATCCTTGGTCAAAACATTACACTTGTAATTATGTGCAAATGACCTCTAGAAACAGTCATCAACATCTTGGAATACTATGCAATCTGAAATGGTACCCAATATCAGAGCCCATTCTAACACCAAAATAACTGACTGTAAATGTTTTGAAACCTTGATGACAATTTGTAAATATCATTCTAAGCAATGCCTCAAATGTTTCACCAACTTTCACACTGTTCTCACACCACCATGGGAACAGCCAGAAATTCCTCGTACAGTAAACTCATGTACTGTTACTTCCTATGTTTTCTATTCTGTATATTTGAAATACAGAATTAAAAATGCAATGCGTACACTAACATTGCTACAATCAAATCTGTAACAATCTGTGTACCATTTTGTGACCGGTTTGATTAAGGTATTGAGGGGAAATTCCAGCCAATTTACAGAACATAGTAGGATAAAGAAAGATTTAGGCCAATGGCAAAGAGGGAGCTTTCTAGCTACTGTATAAAATAAATGGAACTAGTACTAAACGGTCATCACTATCACTTTGGAGCTACTGCATAAAATAAATGGAGCAAGAAATACCACTTCGGAGTTACTGCATAAAATAAATGGAACTAGCACTAAATGGCCATCGCTATCACTTCAGAGCTACTGCATAAAATAAACGGCCATCACTTGCTGCATAAGCGTAGCAGAATGAAATATCACTGACTTTCTCCAGAACTGGAGCCTTAGAAGTAAGCAGTTATCCACGGAGCTAACACTTGGGAGCCTTATCAGCAAGAAGTACCTCACTACGAGGATCTTAGGCCTTAAACACATGTCCTACACAGACTCAAAAAACTCCACCTATTCTCTGTCTCATATCGTCTACTAGAGGTGATTTCTGCTCGACTTCCAAAGCCTTGTCTGACCCAGCTCTGTTAGAAGTGCTACATCTAAAGAAATCCAAATCTCTCTGCATCACATGTTCCAGAGACCTCAACCTCATTACCACAATCAACAGAACATGCTGAAGGGACAGGTTCATAACCCAGAAGACTGCTCATGCTCTGGAATAGACTTTCCATACACGTCAAGCAGAGCACCTCACTGGCCCTCTTCAAGAGAAATCTTGATGAGTGGATGGGAAATAGAAAGTTAGTACACACCTATGAACTGATGGACTTCATTGAAGCATGTTTGGACACAACTAGAGCTGTGGCCAACCTACCTCCAGACAGAGTGTCGACCCTGAGGTTGCATAACTGGTAGATGCACCAATTCCAGACTCTCTAGCAAAAATTAGTGCTCAGGACATTAGGCTCAATGCCTATAGCATGTTCCCACATGAGAATCCTACAGTGGACATAATCAGTTCAATGGTCTTTTAAACCATCATCCACTGAACCACCTGATCAAACTTTCACGTGTATGCAAAGATTCTCTCTGGTGGTGGCTTCAATTCTGCAAAGTCAAACAAGGATGCACCTTTGTTCTTCCCCCACCAAGCGCCACACTGACCATGGAGTCCTTCCAGATGAGGTGGAAGGCATTTTCTGGGGCGGACGGTTCAAGGCACATGGACTTCTCAGAAGACCAACTTGCATATCGACATCCTGAAGATGACAGCAGTCTTTCTAGCATTGTAAGCACTGCACAGCTCTGTCCTTCTAAGGACTATAGCGATCCAGACAGACAGTATGTCTGTAGTGTGGTACATCAACAAGCAGAGAGGAACCAGATCTTTCCTACTGTTTTGAGATGCAGTGAGAGTGTGGCAATGGGCAATATCTAACAACCTCTTTCCAGCTGCAATGCACATTCCGGGGGAGTACATCATTCTAGGAGAAAGGCTCAGCAGAGTTTTACCGATATCTCATGAGTAGCAACAGGTTCTGTGCCTTGATCTCCCTCTCAGAGAGAGCCACCAAGAGATGCTGTAGTCCATGCTTGGACCCCCGGTCTACTTTATGCATCCCCCCCAGTACCCCTAATTCTCAGTGTCCTTTAGAAAGCACACTCAGTTGAAGAGCAAAGTATTTTCTGCTCCAGCAGGACAGATGAATCCAACCCCCTCACATCTTCAGTCTAGTTCCCAGATGTCTCTGCACTTGGAGTCGCATCATTTTACGGCACAGGGACAACCAGCTGGAGGCCCCCCAGATGGGTTTCACTGTCGCTTCTGACATTTCACCGGAGCATTGAACAGAGGAAGTCCCTAGGAAGAGAATGTGCAAGAGGAGGCACTTAGACTCTCCACAAGAGTGTGGCATTGATGGTACTGATTTTGATGAGGGAGAAGGTTCCCCATGATCACCTCCAGAAGATGTCTCATTTGGAGATATCCTTGACATCCTGAAGCAGAGAGGTGGTTGGACCTTCAGCAACCCTTCACCAGAGGAATCAGTATTTCTGGAGGCCTTTAGAGCTGTCCCATCTATCTCCTGGGTTACCCCACACCGCCGATGAGCTCATTAGTTGGATCTCTCAGTGGGCATGGAAGGAGCCTGACTCAGTTGAGCCAGTTCCTAAGAAGCCAGATTGGATGCTGACTTCACCTGTCAGGAAAGAATTTTGGAGTAACTGGTTGCCCATGGATGCCATAGTTGTGGCGGTGGCCACCAAGAAGGAGGTTGCTGAACAAAGTTGCTCTTCTATTCATCCCACTAGCAGGGAGTCTAGATTGATGGACAGGTTTGGAAAGTGTTCCTATGCATCAACAACATTTGCTCTTTGATGGCTGAACATTTTGGCACATTTTACCAGATTACAAAGGGATTTGGTCAAGGAACTTTCAAAATCCCTTTCTGGGACAGTTACAATTGAGGCTCAATCATCTGTGGCCTCTCAGCAACTCTTCAATCCATTTTGAATTAATCTATGAGGCTTATTTTGCATGCTGCTGAAGGTGCCTCAAGGACAATGGGTTCAGGCATATCCATTAGTAGACATGCCTGGATGCACTTATTTGATTTTGCGGAGCCTTTCAAGTCCTTGTTCATCAGTGCATCCTTTGATGGCAGTTCATTGTTTGGCCTAGAAGTGTAAGACACATTATCCAAGTTTGAGAAGGACGGAAAGACCCTGTCTGCAGTGGGTGTATGATGTCCTTCAAGGATGCATCTGCAGTCCTTACATATGGATTGTCCTGCCTCAGGCAGCTCTTCAGTCGGCCGGATTCCAAAGTCTGGGTCCGGCGTCGGCTGATGTCGCCCTTTCCCCGACATCATAGCGCCTGGGGTATAAAAGCATCAGCCAACGCCATCTTCCCCAGTCTTTCCTGCCGCGTGGTGCCCGAAGCAGAAGCAGTTCGCAAGTGCCGGTCGGCCAGCTCCTGTAACTTCAGCTACCGAAGACTTCAAAAGCTAAGTACCCCGTTGGGGACTCTTTCTTGCCTCAGCCGATGTCAGATCAAACGCTTAAAGTTAATAATTGCTTAACTTGTGGGAAACAAATACCTCATAAGGATTTCCACTCTTACTGCCTCCCCTGCCTAGGCCCAGACCACGAAGTCTCGGCCTGTACAGCCTGTGCTTCCTTCAATCGACGCACTCTTAGGCGTCGGGCGGAGTTTGCAGAGGAATTTTTTGGGGCTACGGAGACTCCGACTTCTCATTTAACCAAAAAACGGGAGGACAAGGACCGACGCACACGGACCGTGGTTTCGGCTGAAACCACGCCTAGGCCTACCGCGAGTGTCTCGGTCTCGGCAGAAACCGAGTCCTTGGTACTTCCGACCGTCTAAACCGCACAACCGACAACCTCGGCCCTGGAGGCCTCTTCTGAGTCGGTTATAGAATTTCCCTCTGAAACCGGTGTCCTAGAATCATCCGACACCATTTCTGTAGACAAAACTACTCCAGCACGTGGAGCAGCCAGGCCTCCTGCATCCATGACCATTAAGGCATTCACAAGGGCTAAAGCTGCTAAACAGCCAAAATCTCTGCCTCCCAAGGCTATTCCTCAGGGATCCACTACAGGTTCACAGATTTTAAGTTTAGCTGAGGACCTTATTTCCTTAATTAGGGGCTCTCAGCCACATCCGGACAGGGGCTCTCAACCTCCTCTAGACAAAAGGCCCAGGGTTGAGCCCACTGATCCCCAGTCCTCTGATGAGGCCTCAGATGGCTCTGCTCTATCGGACTACCAGGCGGAGGCCTTTACAGCCTACAAGGATTCTGATGCAGAGGAATCTATTCCCTCGGCCTCCCCTCCTGAAGAGCTGTCCTTTGGGGAGACCCTTCACTCCATGAGAGAGCATTTCAAATGGCAGGGCCAGGAATTCTCTGATTCCAGGAAGAAATTAAGGACTTTTTTGCATTTACCTCAGCATAGACCTTTGGCTATTCCTCCTGTTTTGAATGTCATTGATGATGTGTACTCTGAGTCTAGCATTACCCCTGACTCCCTTCCTCCGGCTCCTGTCAAACCCGATAGGTACTACAGGGTCCCGGACTCGCATCATTTCCTTTACAAGGCCCATTCTGCTGATCCAGAAACTATTTCCCAGGGCCCCAAAGGGGTTGCAACTGCCACTACTAAAAATCCATTCCCCTCTGAAGGGAGTCCAGGGCTTTAGAGAGATGGGGTAAAACAGTGTATACTTCTTCCACTCTTTCTATGAGGGCATTAAATTGTCAATTCCTTATTATACAGTACCAAGAGTATTTGTTAGATGAATTGCATAAAAAACTGTCTTCACCTGAACCCCTAGATCGCAAGTCACTTCAGGATCTGGTACATAACTCCCAACAGGTTAGCAACCATTTCTTGCAGTGTGGTTATGATGCATTGGAAGCTTCATGTAGGTCAGCAATGACAGGTGCAGTCATACGTAGGCATGCTTTGCTGAAGGAACAAACTCTGCCAGATCATGTTAAAGCAAAGCTTCTGGATGCTCCACTGGAAAAGCAAAAGTTATTTGGCTCCACTGCTCAGGAGGTCTTAAAGAAATTTGAGGAAAAGGCAAAATCTGTACAAACAGTCAAAGATTTTCTCCAGGTCCAACCGCCAAGATTCAGCAGAAATTGGCCTTCTAAGAATTGGTCCTTTCCAGACACAGAGAGATTTCAAAGAGGCAAGAACAGGCGTGCCAGAGGTAGAGGGCAAGCTAGATGTTCCTACAGAGGACTTCAATGGCAGCCTCCTAACCAGAGAGATAGTGCAGGACCTACAACTGCTGCACAAGGACAGACTCAATGACTTTACCTTGACCCCACCAACCAGGGCTCAATTGGAAGCACCTTTGGGCGGAAAGCTTTCTTTATTCTCAAAAAATTGGCACAGTATTACAAGGGACAAATGGACACTGCAAATAATAGACAAAGGATACAGGTTCCATTTTCATACATTACCAAAAAGAAAGGGCATGCCAAACCTGCCACCGAATCAAAGGGCAGAGGCTTTGAAACAAATCTCCAACCTATTGCAAAGGAAAGCTATAGAAAAGGTTCCTCTCTCAGAACAAGGCCAAGGTTTTTATTCCAGACTATTCCTTGTCCCAAGAAAAGAAAAACAATGGAGGCCTATTCTCGACCTGTCCGCACTGAATACTTATCTCATTGTGCCAAAATTCAAAATGCTGACCCTACAGCAACTCCTTCCCATGCTGGGCAAGGGGTCTTGGCTGGTAACTCTAGACCTCAAGGAGGCATACCTGCATGTCCCTATCAGACAAAGTTGCAGAAGACACCTCAGATTTCTTGCAGGTTCAGAGCATTATCAATTCTCAGCATTGCCCTTTGGCTTATCTACTGCACCCAGAGTATTCACGAAATGCCTGGCATCAGTAATTGCACACTGCAGACTTCAGGGGATTCAAATATACCCATATGTGGACGACTGCCTTATACAAGCGGGCAGCCAACAAACTTTGGTAAAACACTTGAATTATGCCATCCGCCTACTTCAGGCCTTGGGATACACAGTCAACATTCACAAATCAAGACTTGTTCCATCCCAAAGAATAACTTTTCTGGGTGCGAAACTAGATACAACCACCCAAATGGCTTTTCTCTCAGAAGAAAAACAAAGACAACTACCGGATTATTTCGAAAATCTGACAAAACAAACTCAGCTGACTGCAAGGAAAATCCTGCAGGCCCTGGGTTACATGGCATCTTGCATTCTTCTGATTCCACAAGCAAGGCTGCATATGAGGAAACTACAATGGTACCTAAGGAGTCTATGGTCTCAGCACAGTCACAGCCTAGAAGCTTTGATACCACTCATTCCATGCCTTCAAAAGGAATTTCTGTGGTGGGCTCAAGCAAGCCAGTCAAACAGGGGTCTGCCCTTCAGCAAACCAATAACCAGCCAAACCATTACAACGGACGCTTCAGACCATGGATGGGGAGCACACATGGAGGGCAGATGCAGTCAAGGACTATGGTCACAGAAAGAACTGCACATGCACATAAACCAAAAGGAAATGCTGGCAGTGATACATGCAATCGAGGCCTTCAAACACTTTCTGCATCAAGGCCACCTGCTAATAAGGACAGACAATACCACAGTCATGTGGTACATAAACAAGCAAGGAGGTACCCATTCCTACCCTCTTTGCAGGCTGGCAATGAATCTTTGGGAACTTTCCCTAAAACTCACTATAGAGCTGCAATCCCAGTTTGTGCCAGGAAAAGACAATATACTGGCGGACAGCCTAAGCAGAAATATCATGGATCCACACGAATGGATGCTGCACCCAGACATCTTCCTTCAGATAACACAATCATGGGGAGGCGGACATAGATCTTTTGCCTCCCACCACAACCATCAGCTGAAGAAATTCTGCTCAAGGACATACCACCCACAAGCATGGAAAGTGGACGCCCTCTCTTTCAGCTGGAAGACTCTAACAGTGTATGCATTTCCACCTCTCCCATTAATGACCAAGGTCTTACTGAAGATCAGGACAGAGCAGCCAAAAGTGATTCTGATAGCTCCGGACTGGCCAAGACAGCACTGGTACCCACTGTTAAAGAGCATGTCATGCACGAAACCATGGCCTCTACCACAGTGGCCACTTCTTCTGACACAGCACAATTACAAAACTCTGCACTCCAGCCTGAGAACCTTGCAGCTGACAGCCTGGAGAATACCTTGACTCCTCACCAGGATAAGCTATCCAAGAGAGTGTGAAGGATATCATCATGGAAGCTCGCCGACCTTCCACAAGAAAGGCATATTCAGCAAAATGGAAAAGATTTCGCACTTGGAGCACCACAAAGGGCCTAGATGCGACAGTGATGAACATGGCACATATCCTGGAATACTTAGCAGAAATGCTCCACAATGGCCTTTCTTACTCTTCCATAAAAATTCATGCTTCAGCAATTTCAGCAGAATACAATACTGATCCACCTGTCTTCTCTCATCCTCTCCTAAGACAGTTTCTAAGAGGAATTAAAAACATCAATCCTCCAAGGAAGCCACCAGTGCCTACATGGGACCTTAACTTCATGTTGGAAAAATTAACTCTGCCTCCCTTTGAACCAGCAGCATCTTCAGAACTACAGTTCCTGTCTTGGAAGACTGCCTTCCTTCTGGCCATAACCTCAGCAAGAAGAGTATCTGAGTTGCAGGCCCTCATGGCAGTACAACCATTTCTTATCTTTCATCAGGACAGAGTCTCATTGAGAACCAATCCTTCATTCATGACAAAGGTGGTATCCAGGGTTTAATTGAACCAAGCTATTCACCTGCCTACCTTCTTTCCAAATCCACAAAACAAAGGGGAGAAACTTCTGCATACCCTGGACATTCACAGACAGTTGCGCTACTACTTGGACAGAACTAAGACTTACAGAAAGACTGACCAGCTGTTTGTAGCATATGCTGCTGGTGTACAAGGAAAAGCAATTTCCAAACAGACAATTTCAAAATGGATAGGGAATTGCATTTGATTCTGTTACTCTTTTCATGGCAAAACTGTGCCAGCTAACATCAGACCTCATTCCACCAGAGCCACAGCCACCTCCACAGCCTTCTTAAGAGGGGTGGCTACCAAGGACATTTTAGAAGCTGCTACATGGAGCTCCGTGCATACATTTTCCAAGCATTACAACTTACCTTTATATTCCAGATCCAGAGCAGGCTTTGCTACGATCATGCCTGCTCAACCACCTTTTCTTAGATCCTACCACCCCCAGATTGGCTATGGTATTCTACCCATATGTAAGGACTGCAGATGCATCCTTGAAGGACATAGTACAGTTTTGTACCTACCGTAAATGTAGATGTCGGATAGGTATGCATCTGCAGTCAGGTTTTCCCTCCCTCCTTCCCCTCTGTGGGATTCCTTGGGTGCTTATCCCTCTCATAGCTAGCTGGGGTTATCTTTTATGGTGTATTTGTTTTATATTTCTGTGCATGTTTGAAATTTATTGCATTTCTCCAAATTTAGCCTTCCTTAGAGGGCACCTGACATCTGGGGCAAGAAAAACTGAGGAAGATGGCGTCGGCTGACGCTTTTATACCCCAGGCGCTGTGACGTCGGGGAAAGGGCGACATCAGCCGACGCCGGACCCAGACTTTGGAATCCGGCCGACCGAAGGGCTGCCTGAGGCAGGACAACCCATATGTAAGGACTGCAGATGCATACCTATCGGACATCTACATTTATGGTAGGTACAAAACTGTACTTTTTTCGACCCCTCAAAGATCATTTTTGTACGAATCAATGAGGTAGTCAGAAAATGTGGTTCATGAAGTCGCAGTTCTAGGACATACGTGGGGAAACTTCTCCTAAAGGCCTAGTGGGGGAACTCTAATGGACAATGATGCTGCAGTCGCAGAGGAGACCTGTAAAACCAGGAGTCAAGAGATTTTCTGATAGAGACCCTACCAGCACTCTTGAAAGAAGGCCTGATTGTCCACTTCTGGAAATAATCAGGGGTCGACTATCCCTGCATCAGTGAGCCTGGCTGGCTAGATATAACAAGAGATAGTTGGGTGCAGAGAATTATATCCAGAGGTTATATAATTCCTTTTTCCCCTTCCACCTCCATCTATATACCAATTTCCAAATGTTCCACCCAGTCAGAGGAAAGCAGCAGCACTAGAAATAGAAAAACTGCTTGAGATGAGTCATCCAAGAGGTCCTGCCAGACCAGACAGAATCCAAAGATTACTCAAGGTTCTTTTTAGTCCCAAAGAAGACGGGGGACTGGAGACCAATTTTGAATCTCAGCATTTTGAACAAATCAGTCCAACATACAAAGTTTCAGATGGTCTCAGTTCAGTCCATTCTTCCCTTCCTGGGTCAAGATGACTGGATGTCCTCGATAGACCTCAGGATGAGTACTATCACGTAAAGATGAACAGACAATCCAGAAAGTGTTTACGTTTACGTTTGGGAATCAGTCACTACCAGATGTTCTTCGTGTTTCACTGTTGCAGTTATTACATTTGGGTAATCTGCTGGCAAGTTTCCCTCAGTCGGCCTGAATAACAAAGTCTTGGGTCCTGCGTCGGATGCTCTCTCTTCTTCCATGATGTCAGGTAATCAGGGGTATAAAACATGCAGCCGATGCCATTTTATTCAGTCTTTCTTACCGCGCAGTGCCCAAAACAGAAGCAGTTCGCAAGTGCTGGTCGGCTGACTCCTGAAATTTTCGTATTCTAGTTTCAGAACCGAAGTCTTCAAACTAAAGCTAAGTACCCCGTTGGGAAAACTTTTTCTTGCTCCTTACCGATGTCAGTAAAAGTTAATAATTGCATTACTTCTGGGAAGCAAATACCTCATAAGGATTTTCATTTGTACTGTATCCCTTGCCTAGGCCCAGATCACAATGTGCCTTGCTGTCAGTTTTGTGCTAGATTTAACCAATGCACTATTAAGCGTCTGTATATTTTTGCTTCTAAATATTTTGGTACAAGATTTAATTATCCTGAAATGTCGTCGTTTAGCAATCTGACTACTGGAGTTCCCAAAAAACACAAAGAAAAAGACAGAGACAGACCATCGAGGTCCAAAACCAAGCCAGTCGCCAGCTCGCCGGTACTCAGTGAGGTGCTTTTGCAGCCCCTGATACCCACTACTTTTGAGTCGCAGGCCTCTACCGAGACTCATTTGGAGTCCGGTATGCCGCGAGATTCTCAGAGTATTGAAACCGCGGATGTCTCTCCCTTGGATGGGTCCAAAGCCGCTGAGCAGGCACTGGTTTCTGAGGGTGATTTCAGGCCTCGGCATTTTTATATTAAACTGACGCCAGCAACAAAAACAAGGTCAAAAACTTCTGTGTCTAAAAAAACTGACGCATGAGCCACGTGCTCAGGCCCCTATGCCTAAAAAATAGATGATCAAAATGGCTGAGGATTTAATTACCTTGATCAGGGGTTCCCAACCCCCCCCCCCCCCCCATGCTAAGAGGACTAGGCAAGGCACTTACTATGAATCTTCAGATCAGGTTTACATTTCTTCTGATCAGGAATTTTCTGTTCCACCCTATGAGGATTCTGATGCAGAGGAATCCATCCCATCTGCATCTCCTGAGGATTACTCTATTGGAGAAACTTTGCATACTTTAAGGGAACATTTTCACTGGGAGAGTCAGGACTTCTCTGCATCAAAAAAGAGACTTAGGGATTTCCTTCTTCTTCCTCAGCATAAGCCTTTGGCAATACCTCCTGTATTAGACATTGTTGATGTGTTTTCGGAATCAATCCTGGCTCCTGATTCCCTGCCTCCGGCTCCTAGTAAGCCAGACAGATATTACAGGGTTCCTGACTCTCACAAATTTCTTTTCAAAAATCCTGATGCTGATCCTGAGACTATTTCTCAGGGTCCCAAGGGTGTAAAGGCCTCTACAGCAAAAAATCCTACCCCCTCTGATTGAGATTCCAGGGCGCTGGATAGATGGGGAAAGAAGGTTTATACGTCTGCAACCTTGGCAATCAGGGCCTTAAACTGCCAGTTTCATATGCATAAATATCAACAGCATGTTATGGGCTTACTGAAACAGAAAATGATGTTGATTTCTGATTGTGTGGAAAACAGAGAGTTACAGGAATTATTGCATTCAGCAGAACAGGTTGGAAAGCATACTTTGCAAAGTGGTTTTGATTCCTTGGAGGCCTCTTGTAGGGCCGCTGTTACTGGATCTGTGATTAGAAGGCATGCCTGACTCAAGGAGCAAAATCTGCCTGATCATGTTAAAGCTAAATTGTTGGATGCCCCTTTTTAGCATGATACTCTATTTGGTAGTAAGGCAGAAGAAGTTTTAAAGAAAATGGAAGACAAAGCTAAATCTATGCAAACTGTAAAAGATTTCTTGCAAGTGCAGCCACCCACCCAGGTTCAGTAGACACTGGCCTACTAAAAATTGGTCCTTTCCTGTGTCCAACAGAGCCACTCAAGGCAAATCCAGACGCTCAAAAGGCTTCAGATACCAATCACAGGGTTCTTACAGGTCAAAGCAGTGGGGTTCCTCCACCTCCAAATCTGGAGGAAACAAAGCACACAACCCTACAGTAAACAGTCTCAATGACTTTCCTCTACCATCACCAAGCACTTATCTTTTGGCAGCCCCCTTGGGGGGGGGGAACTAGCACTTCATGCTCTAAATTGGCAGTTAATTACCCAGGACAAGTGGGTATTAAACATAGTATCCCAGGGGTACAGATTTCATTTCCATACTTTGCCAATTCTAAACGGATGGCCGGATCTGCCATAAAACCAGTGGGCAGAGGCCCAGCAACAAATCATGCCCCTCATAGATATGGGGGCTATTCAACCGGTACCAGAAAAGGAAAAAGGACAAGGTTTTTATTCAAGACTTTTCTTGGTACCCAGAAAAGACAATTCTTGGCGTGCAATACTGGACTTGTCGATTTTGAACACGTTTCTGGACATTCCAAAATTCAAGATGCTGACTTTACAACAGCTACTGCCTATACTAAGCAGGAATGCTTGGTTAGTAACTCTAGACTTAAAAGAGGCATACTTGCATATCTCAATAAGGGAATCATGCAGAAGATACCTCCACTTCAAAGCAGGATTTTTGCATTACCAATTCTCTGCACTGCCCTTTGGCTTATCTACTGCGCCCAGGGTCTTTACAAAGTGCCTGGCACCAGTAATTGCATTCTGCAGACAAAGAAGCATACAAATGTATCCTTACATGGACGACTGTCTCATTCAAGCAGAGGACAAGGACACTCTTCTTCAACATCTGGCATTTGTAAAAAGGCTTCTAGCATGCCTAGGGTACACCAGAAACGAAAAGAAATCACAACTGGTACCCTCTCAAATAATTACATTCCTGGGTGCAAGCTTGAATACAACTGCCCAGATGGCTTACCCTCACGCCAGACAAAGGCAACTGACAACACAACATACTTCAAACAAATGGCAACAAAAACCCAGTTATCAGCAAGACAAATTCTGCAGGCTTTGGGGTTCATGGCATCCTGCATTCTACTAATTCCATATGCGAGACTGCATATGAGGAAACGTCAATGGTACCTAAAAAGCTTATGGAGTCAACATTGTCACAGTTCGGAAACAATGATTCCTCTCATTCCCTGCCTACAACATGAGTTTCTTTGGTGGGCAGAGACATGTCACCAAAACAAGGGACTGTCATTCACTCTACCCCCTGCCACCCAAACCCTAACTACAGAAGCATCAGACTATGCTTGGGGGGCCCACCTGGCAGGGAGATGCATTCAGGGCAAATGGAGCCCAAACCAAATGCATCTGCATATCAACCAGAAAGAGATGCTAGCTGTTCAGAATGCTCTGACATCCTTCAAGGACTTACTTCATCCAGGACAACTACTGATAAAGCCGGACAACACCACAGTTATGTGGTACATAAACAAGCAGGAGGGTACACATTACTACCCCCTTTGAAGACTAGCCATGGCCTTGTCGAACACAGCCTTGACTTACCAAATACATCTTCAAGCTCAGTTCCTGCCAGCAAAGCAAAATACTCTGGCAGACGAACTAAGCAGAAATCTTATGGACCCGCACGAATGGAAACTGGACCCACAAATCTTCAGCATGTTAACACAGAAATGGGGGAGCCCAGACATAGATCTATTTGCCTCTCCCCAAAATTATCAGTTGGCCAAATTCTGCACAAGAACTCATCACAAAAAAGCATAGAAACTGGATGTCCTACCCTTCATCTGGAAAAATCTATCAGTCTATGCCTTTCCCTCTCTGCCTCTACTCTCCAGTCTTACTAAAAGTCAGACAGGAAAAACCAAAAATGATCCTAGTTGCTCTGGACTGGCCTCCCCAGCACCGGTACCCACTACTAAGGAATATGTCTCAGCTTCCTCCATGGTACTTGCCTGAAATACCTCATCTTCTGTCTCAGCAGAACTATCAAATTCTGCACACTCAGCTCCAATCTCTGAATCTTGCAGCATGGCTGATCAACTAATTATTCAAACAACACCTCTCAGTAAATCTGTGATGGATGTCATTCTGGAAGCCAGAAGGCCTAGTACTAGAAAATCTTATGCTGATAAATGGAAGAGATTCTGTGCTTGGAACCAAGCACAAGAAACAGACACAGCAAATCCCAATATTCCTCAGATTTTACAATATTTGACTGAGATGCTTGACAAGGGCCTATCTTTTTCTTCAATAAAAATCCATGCCTGTGCCATCTCGGCTCATTACAACACAGAGCTTCCCCTCTTTTCTCATCCTGTGCTTAAACAGTATCTTAGAGGGGCCAGAAATTTAAGGCCTCCCAGAAGATCACCAACTCTTGCATGGGACCTCAATTTTGTGCTGGAAAAACTCACCCTGCCTCCTTTTGAACCCGCAGCTACTGCAGATATAAAATTTCTATCTTGGAAAACAGTTTTTCTCTTGGCAGTCACTTCAGCAAGAAGGGTTTCAGAACTGCAGACTCTCATGGCAGTGGAGCCTTTTATTATATTTTACCCAGACAGAGTGTCCCTCAGGACCAATCCTTCTTTTATGCCTAAGGTGGTATCCAGTGTGGCTCTTAACCAGACCATTCACCTGCCAACATTTTACCCAAATCCACAGAACAAGGGGGAGCGGATTCTGCATTCATTGGATGTACACAGACAACTAAGATTCTACTTAAACAGGACCAAATCTCTATGAAAGTCTGAGCAACTACTGGTAACATTTGCTGCAGGGTCAGAGGAGAAGGCTATATCAAAGCAGACTATTTCTAAGTAGATAAGCAACTGCATTTGTTTCTGCTACTTGCACCTTGGTAAACCTGTGTCCAAGGGGATCAGATCACATTCCACCTGGGCTGCCTCTACTTCAGCAGCTTTTTTCAGAGGCATTCCAACCAAAGACATTCTAGAAGCTGCTACTTGGAGCTCTGTTCATACCTTCACATAGCATTATCATTTGCCTCTCTTCTCCAAATCCAGGGCAGGCTTTGCCACTGCAGTTCTGCAGGGCTTTATAGCTGTTCCTAATGCTGTTTAGCTCCATCCTCCCATTCATAGCTTTGGAATTCTACCCAAATGTAATGACTGCAGCAGTGAAACACGAAGAACATAGTACAGTTGTGTACACTTACCATAAATGTAGATGTTAGAGTGTATTCACTGTTGCAGTCCGGGTTACCCACCCACCATCCCCCTTTCTATATCTTTCCTTCACTATACACAAAAGCCTTTGTGGTGTATTTGCTTTTAGATGAAGGTAAAGTTTGTTTCAAAAAGTGCATTTATATATATTTACTGTCTATATATATGTATTTTTGCTCCCCATTTGGGGGGCACCTGACATCTGGGGCAAGAAAAACTGAATAAAATGGCGTCGGCTGCATGTTTTATACCCCTGATGACCTGATGTCATGGAAGAAGAGACAGCAACCGGTGCAGGACCCAAGACTTTGTTATTCAGGCCGACTGAGGACAACCTGCCAGCAGATTACCCAAATGTAATGACTGCAACAGTGAATACACTCGAACGTCTTCATTTATGGTAAGTGTACACAACTGTACTTTCACAGCACTGCCCTTTGACCTCACCACAGCCCCCAGAGTTTTTACCAAATGCATGGTAGTGTTGGCAGCCGCCCTGAGACTGCAGAGATTCCATGTGTTTCCATATCTAGAAGGCTGGCTCAATATCTCCCTGACCAGGCATCTACTAACCAAGGGCAAGGGATCATGTACTTCAGATTTGTTTTCATTGGGTATAGGCATAAATTACAGTAAGTCTCAGCTATAACCTGCAGCAATTGGAGAGACCACAAAAGTTCCTCACAAGGAAAGTTCAATGTTTTCAGCATCTGTCCTATGTGGATCGTCTGAAATCACTGTCACTTTATTCTGTTTCATACAGACTACTCAGTGGCCATCTCTGCCTTGCATATAAGGCAATCTCTGACCCTGTTTTATTGGAAATGCTGCATATCTGCAAGTCAAATGGTACATGGGTTACTCACTCTGAAGACCTTAACCTCGTACGTGACAGTAATAGAACCTGCTGGAGGGACAGATTTGACACCCAGAGGATGTCCTTCATGGATGCATCTGCAGTCATAACAACCGGGTAGTCCTGTCGTCAGGCAGCCCTTCAGTCGGCCGGATTCCAAAGTCCGGGTCTGGCTTCGGCTGATGTCGCACTTCACCCGACGTCATCTCTGCTGGTCTTCGGGTATAAAGGCATCAGCCGACGCCATTTTCCCCAGTCTTTCTTGCCGCGTGGAGCCCGAAGCAGAAGCTGTTCGCAAATGCCGGTCGGTCAGATCCAGAGATTACTACTACCGAATACTACTTCGAAGACTTCTAAAAGCTAAGTACCCCGTTGGGGACTCTTTCTTGCCTCAGCCGATGTCAGAAAAAGTCAATAACTGTTTAACTTGTGGGAAACAAATACCTCATAAAGATTTCCACTCTTACTGTTTGCCTTGTTTAGGCCCAAACCACGACGTAGCAGCCTGTTCAGCCTGTGCCTCATTCAACCGACGAACGCTTAGGCGTCGGTCGGAGTTTGCTGAACAGTTTTTCGGCTCAGATTTTGCGTACATTATGCCATCGGATCCTCCGACTACCCAGATTATTAAAAAACGCAAAGAAAAAGACCTACACTCCCGGTCCGCGGTTTCGGCCAAAACCATGGTTAAGCAAACCGCGAGTGTCTCGGTTTCGGCCGAAACCGAGAAAACTGATCAAAGCACAGCTGAATCAATGACTACTACTGAGGCTCCTGCTACCTTACTTGAATCGGCCTCAGAAATCTTACCTACAGTGGTTACTAGTGACTTATCAGACACCATCCCTTTGGATGTCTCTACCCCAGCACGTGGTGCTGCTAGGCCTCCTGCAGCCATGTCTATTAAGGCCTTCACCAGGGCTAAAGCAGCCAAATCTACTAAATCAGTGCCTTTTAAACCCCCCTCAACCAGGCCCACTTCTAGTTCACAAATGCTTACTCTGGCAGAAGATTTAATATCCTTAATTAGGGGATCTCAATCTCACCCAGACAGGGCCTCTCAGCCCCCAGAAAAAAGATCTAGAGCAGAGCCCCCCGAGCCTGTGTCCTCTGATGATTCCGCGGAGGACTCAGATATTACAGACCAGCCAGAGGCTCTTTTCTCCAATTATGAAGACTCAGATGCTGAAGAATCCATTCCAGCTGCTTCTCCACCAGAAGAATTCTCCTTTGGGGAAACCCACCTCCGCTACTCTCTCAGCTAGAGCTTTAAATTGTCAGTTTCACATGATACAATACCAAGAGTTTATGCTTGATCAGTTAACTAAAAAGCTATCCTCTGATGACTCTATAGATAAGAAATATTTATTAGAAATGGTAAATAACATACAACAGGTTAGTAACCATTCCTTAAAATGTGGCTATGATGCACTGGAGGATTCATTTAGATCAGCCATGACTGGCACAGTGATAAGAAGACATGCATGGCTGAAGGAACAGGTCTTACCGGATCATGTTAAAGCTAAGTTATTAGATGCACCTATGGATAATGCCAGTTTGTTTGGTACACCTGCCCAGCAGGTAATGAAGAAAATGGAAGAAAAGGCAAAATCTGTACAAACTGTTAAAGATTTCTTGCAGGTTCAACCCCCAAGGTTCAGCAGGAACTGGCCTGCCAAAAATTGGTCCTTTCCTGACTCCACAAGATCCCAAAGGGGCAGAAATAGACGTCCCAGAGGCAGAAATCAATCCAGAGGGGGTGCCTACAGAGGACGACAGTGGCAAGGTAATAACAGAGGCACAGACACAGCCACTGCCACTACAACAGCACAGTGACTTGATTCTAACTCCGCCTACCAGGGAGCAAATAGCAGCACCATTAGGCGGAAAATTAACCTTATTTTCGAAGAACTGGCACTATATCACAAAAGACAAGTGGATTTTGCAAACCATAGACCAAGGATACCGGTTCCACTTCCACACTTTACCAGTCAAAAGAGGAATGCCAAACCTGCCTCCAAATCAAAAAACAGAAGCTCTACAGCAGATAATGCAACTAACAAAGATGAGAGCTGTGGAAAGAGTGCCAATAACAGAACAAGGCAAAGGATTCTACTCCAGACTATTCCTAGTTCCAAGAAAGGAAAAAAGTTGGAGACCTATTCTCTACCTGTCCACCTTAAATACATACATCATTGTCCCAAAATTCAAAATGCTGACCCTCCAGCAACTTCTCCCCATGCTGGGCAAGGAGTGCTGGCTGGTAACTCTAGATCTCAAGGAGGCATACCTGCACGTCCCCATACTACCAATTTGCAGAAGATACCTCAGATTTCTTGCAGGATCAGAGCACTATCAATTCTCAGCATTGCCCTTTGGCTTATCTACTGCGCCCAGAGTATTCACAAAATGCCTGGCATCAGTAATCGCCCACTGCAGACTACAGGGAATCCAAATTTATCCATACCTGGACGACTGCCTGCTACAGGGGGACAACAAAAGCAAGCTGACAACAGATTTACAAAGGGTCATTTACTTGCTACAAGCACTGGGATACACAGTCAATTTACAAAAGTCAAGGCTGATACCATCCCAAACAAGGACATTCTTGTTCTGGAAATTGGACACAGTAAAACAAATGGCATTCCTAACTGCAGAAAAACAAAAAGAACTTCCTCTTTACTTCTTGGCACTAACAAAACAGAACAAGCTAACAGCAAGAAAAGTTCTACAGGCCTTGGGCTTCATGGCATCCTGCATAATCTTGGTTCCACATGCCAGACTACATATGAGAAAACTACAGTGGTACCTAAAGAATTTATGGTCCCAACACAGGCACAGCCTAGAAGCAGAAATTCCTCTACTCCCATGCTTAAAACAGGAGTTCCTATGGTGGGCTCAAGCATGCCAGTCAAATCCAGGCCTACCCTTTCACAACTATCAAGCAAGCCAAACCATCACAACAGACGCCTCAGACCTAGGATGGGGGGCTCACATGCTGGACAAATGCGTACAAGGATTGTGGACACAGGACCAGCTCCATCTGCACATCAACCTAAAAGAAATGCTGGCAGTAAAACTGGCAATCCAAAAATTCAGACCATTCCTCAAAGCAGGACATTTGATGATAAGGACAGACAACACCACAGTCATGTGGTACATCAACAAACAGGGAGGCACTCATTCATACCCCTATGCAGAATGACTTTGGACCTTTGGAACCTGGCTCAGCTACAACATCCAGTTACAGGCAATATTGTACCAGGAAAGGAGAATACTCTAGCAGACATGTTAAGCAGAACCACCTCGGATGCTCACGAATGGATGCTACACCCGGACATCTTCAAGGCCATCTCAAAGAAATGGGGAATGCCACAGATAGATCTATTCGCTTCCCCTCTCAATCACCAGCTCAAAAAATTCTGCACAAGGACATTCCACCCACTTGCATGGAAAGTGGACTCGCTCTCTTTCAGCTGGAAAGGTCTGACAGCATATGCATTCCCACCTCTTCCCTTGATACACAAGGTATTACTAAAAATCAAGGAGGAACGTCCAAGGATAACCCTGATAGCTCCAAACTGGCCAAGACAACACTGGTACCCATTGTTGAGGAGCATGTCTCGGGACAAAATGTGGTCAATACCCCTGATGCCTTTGATGTTAACTCAGAACAACTACAGCATCATGCATCCAAACCTAAAAACGTTGCAACTGACTGCATGGAACATCACATAGCAGCAACTAATCCAGAGCTTTCCCAAAGGGTTAAAGACATTATCCTTGAAGCCCGCAGACCTTCAACAAGAAGAAACTATGCAGGAAAATGGAAAAGGTTTGTCATTTGGAGTGCTGAAAGAGGAAAAGATGTGTCGAATATAGACATTGCTAACATTCTGGAGTATTTGGCAGAGCTTCTACATACAGGCCTGTCCTATTCCTCCATCAAGATACATGCATCAGCTATTTCAGCAGAATACAGCTTTAATCCACCTGTCTTTTCACATCCTTTACTCAGGCAGTTCCTCAGAGGAATCAAGAATGTAAAACCTCCTAGGAAACCACCATTGCCAGCTTGGGATTTAAACTTTGTGCTGGAAAAGTTGACACTCGCACCTTTTGAACCAGCAGCAACAGCAGACCTGCAGCATCTATCGTGGAAAACTGCTTTCCTACTGGCAATAACCTCAGCAAGAAGGGTTTCTGAACTTCAGGCCCTAATGGCAGTACAACCCTTCCTAATCTTCCACCAAGATAGAGTGTCCATGAGGACTAATCCTACATTTATGCCTAAGGTGGTATCCAGAGTGTCTTTAAACCAGGCAATCCACCTACCTACCTTCTTCCCAAACCCACAAAACAGAGGGGAAAGAATGCTGCATACCTTGGATGTACATAGACAGCTACGCTACTACCTGGACAGAACAAAAAGTAACAGAAAAACTGACCAGCTGTTTGTAGCCTATGCAACAGGAAGGGAAGGCAAAGCGATTTCCAAACAGACAATCTCCAAATGGATAGGAAATTGCACACGATTCTGTTACTCCTTTCATGGAAAACCAATTCCACAGAACATAAGGCCTCATTCTACAAGGGCAACAGCCACTACCACAGCCTTCTTACGAGGAGTGGCAACCAAGGACATTATTGAGGCGGCTACTTGGACCTCCGTGCATACATTTGCCAAGCATTATAATTTACCTCTGTATTCCAGATCCCGAGCAGGGTTTGCCACTGCTGTACTGCAAGGGATCCTATCCACACCATAATCTATTCTTCCTCCTCCCCTAGTTGGCTATGGTATTCTACCCAGTTGTTATGACTGCAGATGCATCCATGAAGGACATAGTACAGTTTTGTACCTACCATAAATGTAGATGTCCGAACTGGATAGCATCTGCAGTCAGGATTACCCTCCCTCCTTCCCCTCTGTGATACTCCTAGGGTATTTACCCTTCTAATACCTAGCTGGCGGGGGGGAGTCTCTTATGGTGTATTTGTTTGTATATATGTACATACATGCTTATTTTTTGTGTTTGCCTTCTATCCTTTGGAAACATTGGCATTTACCCAAAATTTAGCCTTCCAAGAGGGCAACTGGCATCTGGGGCAAGAAACACTGAGGAAAATGGCGTCGGCTGATGCCTTTATACCCGAAGACCAGCAGAGATGACGTCGGGTGAAGTGCGACATCAGCCGAAGCCAGACCCGGACTTTGGAATCCGGCCGACTGAAGGGCTGCCTGACGACAGGACTACCCGGTTGTTATGACTGCAGATGCTATCCAGTTCGGACATCTACATTTATGGTAGGTACAAAACTGTACTTTACCACACCTTTGGAACAGACTCCCAGTTCATGTCAAACAGAGAACCTCATTGGCCGTCTTCAAATGTAGTCTGAATGATTGGATGGGTTACTGTAAATTCACCCCGGGAGTTCCACCTGTGTCCCTCTTCGACGTGGGCAGTAGCTGCTGAATGTGGAAACTTCCTAAGATCCTATGCTTTCCTCAACATGTACAGACATTATAGGAGCTGAAAACAGTGACTAATCACAATTTGACAGTCTTTCAAAAATAGTTACATGTACGTGTAATACCCAGCTGCCATCAAATATAAATATGTTATGGTAGTGTCTTCTTTTGCATTAATCTCCTCAAAACCTAACTAGTACACATGTAACAAAATATGGCAATTATGCTTGGCACACAGCTCAACAGGACCACTCGGCCTTTCATAAACACCACTCATCTCAGTATTTAAAAAGAGAGCGAGAAGAAGCAGTGTAAAATAATTGCACTGAGCCTTTTACTCTGACTGTGGGGTCCCAACTGAGCCCAAAATCCTGTAGAAAATTTAAAATATGCCTTACTTCCTACAGCACCATACCCCACCACTAATGGTTTCAGCAACACTTCTTATAGATTGAAATTATAATCCCTTAACTGTGAAGTATTTACAATATGAGAATCTCTCAGTCTCAAAATGAACCTCTGCTCCCACTGCACCATCAAGATAAATGGAAACATTTTTGCCTCTCTTCACAGGCTCTTCAAGCTGAATGGGGATGTTTGCACCTCATTTCACACCTTCTGTGAAACACTTTTTGTCACGGAAAAGTTTTGTATTAACTGAAACTGCAAATAATTAATAAACTGTAACATACTGTAACATGTAGATAAGAAGAATGATGAAACCAAGCTTAAATTTTTAAAATTGATACACTATAGCTTTCCGCCTCATATAGTGCAACATTTTGTGAAAATGGTGTCATTATTCTCACAGACTTTAATATGTAAGTAATTGTAAAATGTTAGTCATAATGTAGGTAATAAATTATGAATTTTATGTGAAGACTGAGATGAAAATGAACAACATTTTGAAGTGGTTCTAAGTATGAGTACTGAATGTATAGGCCATCTTCAACAATAATTTGCAGGCAGGCAGTTCCCTAAGATCCGTGCAAGTGATTGCATGCTAAGGGTTTTTTAGTAACAGATGTCAAGTAGAAAGAATAATAAAAACACATGCCTTTAATTTCTATTATATGCTGAGCCAACATAATAATAAAACCTTCTGTCTTTAGTTTTTATGATATTCTGAGCCAGCATTTCTGTCATTTAGTTGCTTGAGTAAAATGATGCATACTGATTTGGAGCTTTCTGTTAGACTACATTCCAGAAATACCTAAATTGGGAGAGTTTGTACCATAAAACTTTAGTTATTTGATGTTTGTTTACCAGGATAGTCCGGTTGGGTGGTTGCCCTTCTTAAGCGGAGGTCTGGGGGAAAAGCCCCAGAAATTACAAATTACAGTACATGCAGCATTGGTTAGAAACAAAGACATCATGAATTAACTCAATCAGCTGTTAAATAGACTAGGAATAAAAATACAGTTACGAAGGTTTATACAGTTGTTACAGACTCAGTGATGCATAGGTTGTTCAAAGAATTACTCAAAAGTTTTTACAAAGGTAATGACATTATTTATGGTACACAACTATGTACAAAAACTATTTACAAGGTTGCATCCAAGTTAGTTGCTCTTGAACTAAATTGCTGGTTAGGGTTAAGGTATTGTAGCGTGTGGATGGTGGTTAGCCTGGAATTAGGCAGGAGCATAGCCAGGAGTTTGATAGATGGTTCTTGAGAAGTATTTTGAATTTTGAGGGATTGGTAGTGGTTATGATATTTTGAGGGGCTGAGTTCCAAGTTCTGGAGATTTGTTTAGAATAGAAAGTCTCCATAGTAATTGTTAGGTTTTGTGATTTGTAATAGAAATTTATTTGAAGATCTTAGTTGTCTTTTGTTAGTTTTAGGTTGAAGTAATATTGCAGAGTGCTGGCCATTTTTCTGGCTGGTATATTATGCCACGGGCTATTGTCAGTTGAGTGAGAGTTAGGAGGTTGGGTAACTCAAGACAGTTTAACCAGCGCAAGGAATACAGTGATGGGTACTATATGGGGAGTTAGTATCCTTACTTTTGTATATCAACGTTTAGTGTTGATGTACAAGTAAGGAAATATTTGCTGAGATCGTGGTACAGTGGAGATGAGGGAATATTCCCTTTTCCCCACTGTAGTGCAATCTCGGAGTGAGAATATTAAAGTAGGGGGTGTGGGAAGTGCAGCCCCCCCACATGGGGGGTGCACGGAGGTTTTCCTCCTGCATAAATGTGTTGAAAGTGGGTTTTTTCTGGATTTATGCGAAAGTGCATTTTTGATAAAACGCACTTTCGCGTAAATCTGCTCGCAAGGTTACGTTTCGGTGAAACATAAATTCGCTAAAATCAAGTAGATCCGTGTGTATATATATATATATGGATGATGGACATGCTCCACTTAAAGAAATCCCAATCCCTCCAAGCTACCTGCTCTAGGGACCTAAACCTTGTCACCACAATAAACAGAACATGCTGGAGGGATAGATTCCTGTCCCAGAGACTTCCCATACTCTGGAACAAACTACCTATGTATATCAAACAAAGCTCCTCATTAGCACTCTTCAAGAAAAATCTTGATGACTGGATGGGAAATAGGAAATTCACCCCGGGGATCACTTCTGTGGCTCTGCTCGACAGTGGCTCAGGAAAATAATTTTCTTGGGTGGCAAAAGCCAGGGTACCTTTTTGGCTAGGCTTATATAGGCCCTAGGGCTAGTAGCCTAGTACCTACCTATGAACCTATAATTTGGCAGTTTTATTGTAACAAGCTTCTAGTTTAATTGTTCTGTTTTTTTTTTTCAGATTGGTGAGAATGGCAGAGGCATAAAGAAGGGTGGAGAGTAGATGAGTCCTTGAAATAGATTGTCTTGTGGGGCCAGTGAGGTATGCTTTAATTCTGTATAAAAAGCCTAGTTTTGTATGGACATTTTACGATGAGAGACAGCTTTATGTCAGAGTTCATGTTTTTTTCTATTGTGACACGAAGCAGCTTAGTGTTGGAGACATTTTATGTCTTAGTTTTATCTGCTAGGTGTATTTTGAAGGGGGGGTTGTAGGGCCAAGGTTTTGATGTTTGAAAGGATCAGAAGTGTTTTTTTTTTTTTTTTTGGGGGGGGGGGTTAATTGGGAGTCTGAGAGCCATGATTCTACTGCTGTGAATGAAAGCTGGGTTATTTTTTGGAGGGGATTGAGAGAGGGGGCTGCACAGATGAGTGTGGTGTCATCAGCATTTTGTATGATTGTGGCAAGGTTGGTAGCAGTATGTAGTTTATTGGTGAATGTGGTATATAGATGTGAAGCTAGGATGGAGCCTTGTACTCCTAATGTAACTGGTAGTAGTGAGAAGAGTTGCTTTGCCATTTTACAGCTTGTTGTCAGTCTGTTAGGTAGTTGTGGAACTAAGCAAGTGTAGAATAGCTTAGTTTCAGTGATTTGAGTTAGTTTATTACTTTTTGATGAGAGATCATGACAAATGCTTTTGACATGTCTTCGAAAATTGAGGAGAATAGTTGACCATTGTTTCTAAACTGGTTAATGGTATTTGTAAAGTTTAAAAGACCTGTAGTAGTATTGTAGTGTGGTTGGAAGCTATTTTGAGAGTTGGTGATAAGGCTGTTGGATAGAAGGTGGTTAATGAGTTGGAAGTGGATAAAATTTCTAGGATTTTGGATAGAGGAGTCAATATTACAAGTGGTCTGAAATTAGAAATGTCTGTACAGGTTCTCCTTTATGAAGAGGTATGATGTAGGAAATTTTCCAGATTTTGGGAACATACTGATCTGATATTGTTAATCCTCGTTCATTCCTTTCGTATGGGTATCGGTTCCGACCTCTGAACTGAGACAGCCATTTTCCAAGCTCACATCAGCTTCAAACTCTCGAGCTAAACTCTTACCCACAATTCCCCTCTCCCTGTTACCTCAGATTTTGTTTGCCGCGTTGCCATCCGGTCGTGTCAGGCTACTTCTCTTGAGCTAACTACAGTCAATTGTTGTTTAATTGCTTTACAAATTACTTTTCTGTCAGAAAAGTTGATATTTTATTGTCTCTTACCCTATCGCATCTAGCATTCATAATTTCCTCAGTTTTTTCTGTCCTTTATTTTCCCTTTTTGCTGCGAGGTAATTTCTCCTTACCATCGTTGGTAATCCCTTTCCTTTTCTTTTCATACCTTCGGGTACTCTCTTGTACCATTGTTGGTACTTTTCTATTTGTTAATATGGCAGATAAAAAGGGTAGTCTGGGGTTTAAGCGGTGTTCTGATTGTGGACACAAACTGCCTACTTCTGATGCACACTCTGTGTGTTTATTGTTTGGGAGCTTCCCATTTATCTGTTGAACCACCTTGTACTATTTGTGAAAACTTTTCTAATAGAACTTTGTTAGAAAGGAAAAATAAGCTGATACTGAAGGGACTTCTAAAATCTCCCTTTTCAGAGGCTATTTCTAGGTCAGAGGTCTAAAGCCCATAAGAAAATGGATGTTTCTACTAAGGCTAAATCCTTGCCTTCGTCCCCGGATGGGGACTCTCACCAACCAGAGCACAGAATTTTAAGGATAAAGCAACAACTAATTCCAATCCTTTCAAAGGAAAAATCCACGGCTCACTCAGTTCTACAGCTGTTGGGTTCCATGGCAGACTCCATCACCATTGTTCCCCTGGCCAGGTTTCACATGAGGCTTCTACAGTGGCTACTGCTCACCCAGTGGTATCTTTTTCAGCATCCTCTTTCAGCCATGATTCGAGTAACCCACAGGTGCAAACAGGATTTAAATTGGTGGATGACACACACAATCTCTCTCAATGGTCTCGCCCTTTTTTCCCCCCAGCAACCCAAGGCCACAGTGACCAAGGACGCCTCCCTGATGGGGTGGGGAAGGGCTTTGTCAGGGACAGACAGTCCAAGGCACTTGGTCCCAACTGGAGGCCCATCTGCATATAAATGTTCTAGAGCTGAGGGCGGTGCTTCAGACGTTGCAAGCATTGCATCCCCTGCTGCTGTCTGGGACAATTTTGATTCAATCAGACAACGTGGCAGTGGTCTGGTACATCAACAAGCAAGGTGGAACCAAATCTTATCCCCTTTGTCGAGAGACCATGAGGATATGGCGATGGGCGATGGCTACCAACCGTTTTCTTCTAGCAACGCACATTCCCGGGAGTTCCAACGTGATAGCAGACAGACTCAGCAGGTGCATTCAGCAACCTCATGAGTGGTCCCTGAATCCCTTGATAGCGGCGGAGATCTTCCACCGCTGGGGCCGTCCTTGCTGCAACCTCTTTGCATCCCTGGCCAACTACAAATGCAGCAACTACTTCGCCCTGATTCCCCCTCCGGCACAGTCACCCAGGGGCACTCTAGTCCACGATTGGCCCTTGGCTCTTCTCTACGCATTTCCGCCCTTTCCTCTCATTCCTCAGTTTCTGAAGAAAGCCCGGCGGTTGAAGAGCAAGGTAATCCTCATAGCACCATATTGGCCACGACAGATTTGGTTCCCATTCCTTTGGCCTCGCCTACTAGATCGACCATGGATCCTCCATCCAATCCCGGAGTTGATCTTACACCCACAGAACCTGATTCATCCCAACCTGAACAGCCTGAAGCTAATGGCTTGGCTATTCCAGTTCCCTTGATTGCCAGACAGAAACTTTCTTTACCAGTACGTGATATTCTCATTGCTTCTCATAAGTCCTCCACTAGAATTACTTATTTGAGCAAGTGGAAAAGATTTACATGTTGGCTGAAAGATAAACAAGTAGACCCCTTTTCAGCACCAGTGTCGATAATACTAGACTATCTGGCCGAACTGTTTCAATTTGGTCTATCGGCCTCTACCATTAAAGTTCATTTGGCTGCAATCTCTAATTTTCATGAGGGTGTCCAAGATTCCTCTCTTATGTCCCATAAATTGTGCAAGACCTTCACAAAAGGTGTGAATCATCTGAAGCCACCTTTTAGAGAACCTATTCAACCATGGGATTTATCATTAGTTCTACAAGCTCTGACAGTGGCACCTTTTGAACCAGCCTCTTCTTGCGACCTCAAGTATTTGTCATGGAAAACCTTGTTTTTGGTCGCTATTACTTCTGCCAGACGGTTTTCTGAACTTCAAGCTTTATGTATCAAGAGTCCATACTTGATTTTTCATAGAGGTAGAGTGTCTCTCAGAACTAATCTGTCATTTCTGCCTAAAGTGATCTCTGAAATGTCCATTAATCAAGCCATTGAATTGCCAGTTTTCTTTCCCAACCATTCAAACAGAGGAGAGTATTGCCTACATACCCTTGATATACACAGGCAAATCCATTTTTATCTAAACAGGACTAAAACCTTTCGTAAATCTGACCAGTTATTTTTGGCTTTTTCTGGACCTAGATTGGAATCGGCTGTTGCTAAGGTCACATTAGCTAGATGGTTGAAGGACTGTGTGACCTTCATTTATACACAACGTAATATCTCGTTGCCTACTACCATGAAAGCTCATTCAACAAGGTCGGTGGCAACTTCTGCTGCCTTGCATGCCAGAGCTTCTTTACATGACATCTGTGCAGCTGCAACTTGGGCTATGCCTCATACCTTCATCAATCATTACAAATTGGATTTGGCCTCCAGGGGAAGAGCATCTTTTGGTTCTATGGTACTCAGGAATATCCTTCCATGAGAGCCTCCCAGGAATAGACGTAGCTGGGGACTCTGTCCCATACGTAAGGAATGAACGAGGATTAACAATATCAGATAAAGAAGTTATGTCTTACCATAATGTTCCATCTGTATTGTTGATCCTCGTTCAGACATTACAACTCTCCCTCCTTCCCCCTCCTGTGGTTTCTAGTGGATCTCACCATCCAGTTCTCTTAGGTTATTTGACCAGAGGTAGCCTCTACCTTCTTTAACTTGCAAACTCAATCTGAGGTAACAGGGAGAGGGGAATTGTGGGTAAGAGTTTAGTTTAAAAGTTTGAAGCTGACACGAGCTTGGAAAATGGCCGGGTCGGTTCCGAGGTCGGAACCGATACCCATACGTAATGACTGAACGAGGATCAACAATACAGATGGAACGTTGTGGTAAGACATAACTTCTTTTTCTATTATTGAGTGATTACTCAAGATAGACACTGGGTAAGCTATAGAGCTAGCAGCTATCTTAAGGTATTCAGAGGGCAGTTTGTCTGCAGCAAGGGGGGAGGTCGGTTTAAGTTTGCATATCATCTTTTTTGTGGTACTGGTTTGGATGAGATTAAATGAAAAGACACTGGGAGTTATGTTAGGATCTAAGGGGTGGTTAGAGGTGCATTGTTGGAGGTTTTGGTTAGTTTTAAGATGGAGTTTATGAAATAGTTATTCTACTGGATGGATATGCTGTCTGTAGTATTTATTTTGGTAGGTGCTGGGGTTGAAGAATGACCAGGTTGCAGAAGTTGATTTATGGTAGCCTAGAACGTTTTGGGGGTTGTTTTGGTATTTTTGTTGAGATGTGATGTATTAACTTTTTTGTCATTTTTTTTTACCTCTTTCTTGGGTCTATTTCTGAGTAGCTGGTAATAGTCTGTTTTTTGTTAGACTAGTGTTGAGCCTAAGCCTGGTTCTAAGAAGCTGTTTTGTTTGGTTAGCCAGGGAACAGAGTTTGATTTTATTCTAATAGTTCTAGAAGATGTGCTTGGATGCTAGTTCTAGAAGTTGCTTGGATGTTCAGTATATTTAAGAAAGTGTCATTAAAGTATGATACAACTGAGTCTAGTGGGAGTGTTGTCTATGGGGTCTAGACACATTGTTGCACGGTTGATATGAAAGTGTGAGTTGAGAAGTACTTTACATAGCTTAGTCAAGAAAAAATAAGCAGAGCCATCTTAACTAATCTACAATGTATTATTGCTCTAAAACGAAGATTTTAACACCCACAGTGTAACTGGAGTCATCCATAAGTGAACTACCACATTAGGTGAAGAGCTCCATTTGCCCAGCTGCTGTTCATTTTCCTGTATACACATGCCTTCGTTCCACCAATCTTTCCTCCCGTATTCTGGCCTCCCCATACCATCCTCATTACATTTTTTTCCCTACTTTTTCCACATTTTTGTTTGTCTTCAAAATTTTCCTAGCCTTTTTAGAGATTCACTAAAAAGGTTAAAACTGCTTCTTTTTGCTGGAAAGCCTAAAAAATAGCTCCTTAGACGCCAGCTTGGGTTAATGCTGCTGCTTTACTCCAGATGAGATATACAGCAAAGAGACATTGGTCATGTGACTGTCTCAGACTTAGCAGTGAGTTTGGGACTTCCCTGATTGGTCTTGTTACCATTTTGCTGGTACCATCTTCCATTTTAATTTTTCACCTTTGTGTGGCTTGGCTTTCTATTCTGCCATGCTATATGTCACCCAGGGCATCTACCAAGGTTCATAGGAAAGTACTTACAGGCCATTTTAAAAAGGAAAACCACGAAGGAAGCTGAGTGCAGAAGTAATGAATGTTCCAATAAGCAGGCGATAGCTTTTAAAAACAATGGTGTTAGCACTTTATTAACCAAGAACTTTCGGAAGGTTCACTAACCCTCCTTCCTCAGACAAAACAGTTAGACTCAATGAAAGGTTGAGGTTAAATACTAGTAACCCCTCCCTAATTAACAAATTTTAATTAACAAAAAACATTCATATAAAAACATTCATATGAACAACCAAACCAACTTTTTCGTCTTGGTTAAACAGAAAGACATCTTTTGTCAGTTTACAAATATCTATAAAATCCTACCATTCTTTATAAAATATACCTCAATAGAATAAACCTTCTAATAATTCCAATGTATGTATACAAACAAATAAATACTAAAAAGAATGTTGTGAACTAAATAGATATAAATGACATATATTAAACAACTAGTATGGCAAAAGGAAAACAATCCTTACACATCAAATAGTGTTGCCTTATAAAGCTTAAAAAATAAAAAAACAGTGATGCTCCCCCCCCCCCCCAACGTAAAATCAGAAAACACATAAAGGTCACCTAAAAAAGGCTGCCTGAGCCTAACTAGAAAACATAGTAATAAACAACCTATTGTACAAAGGTAAAAGCTATAAAACTACAAAATGTGGACAGACTTACAGGCCATTTTAAGCCTACCCAATTTCCTATCAAAGGTGAGAATCAAACTGTGTGTTTGTGTCCATTAGGTAAACAACTTAACCCTAATGCCAACCAAGAGAAGACTATAATATGTGTACTGACGGCAGCAACTTTAGCGGCAATACTACTGATTGCAACTGAGCCTCTGACCTGATTCTCAGGAACCAGCCTGGAATTAGTGCTTCTGTTTTGTTTCTTTTGACAGAAGGTGCAAAGTGTTACTGAGGGACCCCACTTGTGACTGACCTCTTTGTAGAAGTAGATTCTCCAGTTGTAGATTCCTGGATCTTGTTTTTGAATCAGCCAGCTATTCACCATGCTAAACTCTTGAGTTCGACTACAATATCTGAGTGGGACATTGTGTCAAATGCCTTAGCCAGATCAGGGTAGGCAGTATGAATTGTTTTGCGTTTGTCCATTGCTTTTGTGACCTTCTCAAAGAAGTCCACCGGGTTGTACACATGACCTGTTCTTGACTAAACCAAATTGGGTTGGTTCCAGTGTCTGGCATTTCCTATGTCATTATTGATAATTCTTTCCATGGCTTTTCATATGAAAGTAGAGAGACGTATGGTCTGTAGATGACTCACCTTTGTGTAGAGGGTTGGCAACTGGCATTCTCCATTTATGAGGTGCAAAGCCTGTTTCAGGGATACAGTTAAATAGTGAGTCCAGATGACCTGATCGGTTATGTTTTATGCTGTTTAGAAGGCAGCCTGTGATGTTTTCAGAGCCCATCAATGCAATGAGCTTAGCCTTAGAGAAAGCATTGAGGACCTGTTCTGTACTGAGACTTGGGGGAGTTGTACTTGATGGTATTTCCTGAGGGAGTGCTGGAGGGACTAAAGTTAGAGGGCAGTTTGTTCTATTTTCCTGGCTTATTGTAGGTGGCTACATCAACAATGAGCACTGTACACAGTTGTATGTTGCCTATGATATTGTAGACATCGCTAAAGAATGCCTGGTGGTTGTCCTTGGTCTGAGAGGCCAAATTTACTTCACATCTGGGTTTGGTAGAATTTATTTGTCCCCTTGAGTTGTTTGCTTAGTTTGATGAGAGTGCTTTTATCCTGCTGGGTGCTACACATTCTAATTCTTGCCATGATTTTCTTCCTTCTGTTCTACAGCCTATTGCTTTTGTGATTCCAACAGGGTGGTTTGTTTTTTTGAGTAAGTTCTATACTTATTCCTGGTTGGTATATCTGCCTGTATGCAGCTGTCAGCATGTTGTAGAGGGTTTTGTGAAAAGTTCCACATAGGCAGCAGTATTCACAGGGTTTGGGGGGAGGGTTGAAATTTTGCCACTTTATCACTTAAAAGTAGGAAGTTCGCCATAGAGTAGTTCCTAAATGTTCCAGGGTTACCTGAGGTTCCAGTTTTTATTTTTACTTTGAAGGAGTCTATTTTGTGGTCTGACCTTGCCAGAGATTACGTTACAGTAGGGCGTGCGCAATGCTCTCCCATGTTAGTGAGTACCAGATCCAGTATGTCTGCACTCCTGATTGGTGTACTGACAATCTGGTCTAGAGAGTTTGCATTTACAAAATCCCTTGTTTTGCATATTTAGTGTCATATATGAGTCCCAGTTAATAGTGGGGTAATTAATGTCACTTGCGAATATGGTATTGTGTTGGCTGATGAGTATTACCAGTAAGCTTAAATGTATGTTATGGGTCTCCTGGGCTTTAGAGGGGAATCTGTAGCTTACAAGGAAGTAGTATAGGATTTCAACAATGGTGATTTGAATGTGGAGAAGCTGAAGTGCAGCATCCTGTTTCACTAGCCTTGAGGTATATTTATCCTCGATATCAATCGAGACATATCCACCTTTAGTCCCTGTCTACATAGTAGCTGGTTTAAATGTGTGGAAGGAATTATAGCCTTGCACTGCAAGGAATCCTGCAGAATCCCACAAAGTAAAAATACTACAACATTAACAAGGACGAACTTGAAACCCTGAAAAATTTAAGCAAACATAAAACCTGGAGAGTCATGAAAGCTGACAAAGGTGTGGGTTTTCTAGCCACTGATACCTCAGCTTATAACCTGAAGATCTTCGAAATGCTCAACAACCCCACCCATTAGGAAACTAGCAACCTCAGTAAAATTAAACTTGCTTATGAAGAACTAATCACTGAGATTATCAACTTCCACAAAGAAGGACTGATCAGTAACAGTCTACTTGAATTTCTAACAGTTGAACATCTGAGACTCCCCAGCTTTTTTGGGATCCCCAAACCACACAGAAATGCAACTGACCCATCCTACAGACCAGTTATTGCAAGTGGGGGTGTATTACAGAACCTATGTCAATATATCTTGAAGTCCAGATCCCACCTCTTCCAGAGAACAACAAATCCTTCATCCTTCACAACTTGGACCTCCTGAGAAAAATTTGGGGCCTCATGATCAGCAAACAGCCTTGGTTACTCACAGTAGACACAGAAGCACTTTACACTGTATTACCACACAATTACTGCATTAGTGCTGTTTTTGAAACCTACCAAAAAGAATGGTCTGCTTTACCCGAAAAACTGGAGACCATCAGCAAGATTACTCCAGATACTCGACAACAATTACTTAAGATTCGAAGATCATTTATTTTGCCAAACCAGAGGAATGGCTATGAGTGCAGCTATGGCTCCAAGTTTGGCCAGTACAGCACTTGGAAAATTGGAAGAAGAAACCATGTACACCTCCTACTACAAGCATGTGTTGTTACTACAGATACATTGATGATATCCAAATCATTTGCAACAGCAATCTCCAAAAACTGGAAGAATTTTATGATTACATTTGAAAGACCACCAACTTTAGGTTCACTGTGTCCCACAGCCAAACTTCCATCATTTTCATCGATATTACCATCACCAACTTTCTGTAGTAGGTGACTTGTCGAATGATCTTTTCCAGAAACTCACAAGGGTAAACCTGCTGCTCCACAGAAACACCCCTTTAGAACCAAGAGGAATGTCATCATGTCCCAAGGTCTCAGGATAGCCAGGGTCACTAAGCAACTTTCCTCTTTCATTAGAAGCATCATCCAACTAGAAAAGGATTTTGTAGCTAGAGGCTACAAAAAGAGGCTAATAATGGAGATCTTTGACCCTTTCATCAAAAACAAATGTAATGTAGATCTATTAACTTTGGGAAACACCACCTCATGCCACATCTGAAGAATCATCCAACAAATAGAGGACAAAAAATGGAGCAGTAGCATAACTTTTTTTATCTGATTACCACTGGACAACTGTTGCATTATAAGTGAAAGCAATTCCCTCAACAAGATGCTGCCAACTAGGCCAACCTTCACCACCCGCAGAAGCAGAAATATCCCCAACTTCTTTGAAAACAGCAACCACCCCAACAACCACCAGGTACTTGCCCTTGTGGACCAAGACTGCCCCTACTGTAAATATATGTTCTGTAAAGCATCTTTCTGTTGACCCAACAACAAAAAGACTTTCAAGATCCCCTGATTTGGCAATTGCAGCACAGACGAAATAGTATATAGAGCCCAGTGCCATCACTGCAGTGCTTTCTATGTGGGCAAAACCATTAAATTAACCATGATGGCCAGACACTACTGTGATATACTGTATGGAATACACTCCAACCCAATGCCAACACATACTAGAGGGAAACCTGATCACAATATCTTTCATTTTCTCATCATAGGATCATTGATGAACCATTTCAAGGAAATAAATATTTAGACTGGAGAAGAAGGAGCTTGAATGGCAGTTCCATCTGATGGCAAACAAACCCCCAGGACTTAATACCACAGTCTCCATTAACTGTATTTTAAACCTTAGGAAGCTGAACCACCACAATTATTACTAAATCAACTTTCTTCCATACACTGTAAGCGTTGGTCCCCCCCCCTTCCATTTTACATCTTTATTATCTTGCTTGTTAACTTTGATCAAAACCTCTATGACACCACTACGCATTTGTAACCACCGTACCACATATCGTTCCTCACTTGTGTAATTTAACACACACATCTGTTCTTTCCTCTGGCTCGCTCCCCCCTTGGTTGACTTTTTTATTTTTAATATATTTTTATAGGAATTTATACTTGCTAACCCCAAACGGCATTGCTAATCCCTATATTTTCTCATTCTTTAAAGGAAGACTAGCTTCGCAACAACTCTGTTGTATTTTAACTGGTATTTCAAGTTTATCCTTTAACGTCACACTCGAGCTTAAAATATATCCAGCTTTAAACCCCAGCACAAACACCCGCTCTAACCTTAACAAGCAGCTCACTTCAACTCCTTTAAAGATACAGTTTCCCAGATCTATTTCCCCCAGTGTTTATATATTATTTTTTCCTTCATAAGTTGTATCTATATTTTGGTCCCGATGAGAAGTTTTCAGGCAGATCTGATAAGGCATTTGCGAAAGCATATGAGCAGAAATGACTTTAGTTCTTTTTTTTATTTTTCAGTTGGACCTGTACAGAAGACAAGTGTTTAATTTAACTTATTTCAGTTAAAAATACATACTCCTCCTAGAGACCAAAACAAGTGAAACCAGTGACAAATGTTTATTGTTGTTCCATTACACTCCTGCCCACCCCATCCACTTTGCAGTCCTTTTAAGTTCCTGCAGTTGCTGTTCATGTGCTATAATAAACTTTATATGCCCCTCCCTCCCCCACTTGTATTGTGTGTCCTTTTGTTCATAGGTTTATACTAGGCTAACTGCCCTAGGGCATTTATAAGCCTAGCCCAAAGTTATGTGGCTTACGCCGCCCCTTATGTTAGAAATACTGTGCCCATTAGTTTGTTGTGCCTCTGTCCAGTAGTGACACAGAGATGATTCCCGGGGTAAACCTACGATCTCCCATCCACCGGTCAAGATTTCTCTTGAACAGAGCCAGCGAGGTGCTCTGCCTCACATGGACCGGGATTTTATTCCACAGCATGGGGAGTCTCTGGGTGATAAATCTATCCCTCCAGCATGTCCTATTTATATCCGTGCTAAGGTTTAAGTCTCTTGCTCTAGTGGTTTTGGTGGATTTGGATTTTTTGAGGTGGAGCATGTCCATTAATTCCGGGTTGGTCATGGCCTTGTATGTCAGGCACAGGTCACCTCTGAGCAGACGGTATGCAACTGAATAGAGTTGGAGTTTCTTCAGTCTGGCAGCATATGACAGGTTTTGGAGTCCCTTTATCCTTTTGGTGAGGAACTTTTGGGGTCTCTCCAATTGCTGCAGGTGTCGGGTGAGATACATCCCGAATGGGGCATTGTACTCGATCATTGGTCTGATAAGTGAAGAGTACAGGGAACAATGACCTCACTTGATCTGGATGTGAATCCCTTCATGATCAGGTGGGCAATGTAGAAGGTCTTCGAACCACTTTAGCAACGTGAGCGTCAAACGAGAGGCCACTGTCAACCTGGGTCCCCAGGTCCCTGATAACCTCTTCTGTGCTTAGTGGGTTGCCACCTATATGGTAGCTTGGGGTTACCTTGTTTTTCCCGAAGGGTATGACTATACACTTTTTGCGTTTAACTTCAGGCCATGGCTCTGGCACCAGCTATCAGTTTCCGTGAGACCCTCTGAAGGATGTCTGTGTCCGATGTACTATCCACTATGGCACCCAGTTTGCAGTCATCCGCAAACTTTGTCAGCCATAGTCCTCCTATGTTTGCCTGTACTTCTGAGAAGTAGATGCCGAACAATACGGGGCCAAGGACTGAGCCCTGTGGGACTCCACTTGTAACCGGCTTGGAGTCTGACATGGCTCCAGCAACTCTAACCCTGTGGGTTCTGTCCTTTAGCCAGTTTGCAACCCATCTTGTGACATATGGGTTTACATTTAAGCTGGTAAGTGTCTCTATAATACCCGAGTGGGGTATTGTGTCGAAAGCTTTTGCAAGGTCAAGGTAGGCTGTATGGACTGCCTTTCCCTCATCAATGGCCTTGGTGACTGTTTCGAAGAAGTCGACCAAGTTCAAAAGGCAAGATCTGCCCTTGACAAAGCCAAACTGGGTTGGGTCCAAGGTCTGCAAGTCCCCTATGTCCTTGTTTATGAGTTCCATTATGATCCTCTCCATAGCTTTGCAGACCAGGCTTGTTAAGCTTATGGGGCGTAATTACCAGGGTCCGTAGAGGCACCGCCTTTGTGGAGTGGGACCACAGTTGCCGTACGCCACTCCTTGGGCACATATCCTGTGGTGAGGCTAAGATTAAACAGCTGCCTTATGTGCGGGTTTAGTTCTTCATTGAGTTCATGTAGCACACAGCCGGGGACCCCATCCGGTCCCATTGATGCTGTGTTTTTAGCTTTAGAGAGAGCAGCTTTCACCTGCGCATTTGAGATGTCTGGGAGGCTACTCTCAGTTGGGATAGTTATCTCTCCTTTTGGGAGGGAGAGGGGGGTGAAGTTTGCGCTGAACCTGTCTGCCAATATGTTGGCAATGTCTGTGGGTTCAGTGATTTTTGTATCATTTTGGACTAATTGTGAGCATATCTGGGAGTTTCCACCCAGGTTTCTGACATAGCTGAAGAAGGCCTTATGATTGTCTTTTGAATCTATGGCAATTTTTCTCTCAAAGTTGGCCTTGGGTGATTTTATGAGGGATCGTAGTTTCTTGCTAGTGCTGATCAGAGATGCCTTCCCTTTTTGGGATTTTGCTCTATCATGTAATAGCTTTCTCCTCTTATTGTAAAGTTTGTTTATGGCTGGGGTCCACCAGACTGGACGTTTGCCCTTGGTGGAAAGAGTCTTGGTTTTATTTGGGATTGCCTGATCCATGCAGTCAGCCAGACATGAATTTATAATGAAAAATATTGCTTATAACATTTAATAATGTCAGTCCAAACCAGCAAAAATGAATCATAAAAAGGTTCCAGGTCGCCAGTGAGATAAATCTTCAGTTCTTTATTTAAATCCAACAACAAATATGAGCGCTTTCGTCTACAAAATGAGACTTCTTCAGATAAAACAATACTGGTGCCACTCTTAATTTATATAAAATACCTTAATTAACCTAATTACCTAATAATCAAAATTTTAAAATTTTAAAGCACCACCACCAAGTGGTTTCTGGCTCTCAGGTTATTGTATCCAACATCACAACCACCAAAAGTCTAAAAAATCCATTAATAGAATAAAAAAAAAATGTATAAAAAATAAATGCTTTAATCCTTAATATAATTTTTAATGTTAAATATAGCACTTTTTTCGCTAAAATGTTGTGAACAACAGTGAATCGCACTCTACCTGTTCTCTCTGCTAGAATAGCCTTAATACTAATGTATTCATTCAAGCCTGGACAAATGTTAGCCTTGAGCCTCAGTTGCCATCTAAGTTCCCTATTTAGTAATATATTCCTCATATCACCTCCTCTGGGGTTATTTTTAACCAAGTCAATAATCATTTCATCATTTTACATAGGAAAAACTGAAAGGGCACTGAAAGATAGAATATATGAACATATATACAACATCAGAAATAAGAAAGAAACCAGTGCCCTTTATAAACATTCAGTGTTTTTGTACTTCATTTAGTGGTTTTAAGTTTGGGATTATTGACTTGGTTAAAAATAACCCCAGAGGAGGTGATATGAGGAATATATTACTAAATGAGGAACTTAGATGGTAACTGAGGCTCAAGGCTAACATTTGTCCAGGCTTGAATGAATACATTAGTATTAAGGCTATTCTAGCAGAGAGAGCAGGTAGAGTGTGATTCACTGTTGTTGTTCACAACATTTTAGCGTAAAAAGTGCTATATTTAACATTAAAAATTATATTAAGGATTAAAGCATTTATTTTTTATACATTTTTTTTAATTCTATTAATGGATTTTGTAGACTTTTGGTGGTTGTGATGTTGGATACAATAACCTATGAGCCAGAAACCACTTGGTGGTGGTGCTTTAAAATTTTAAAATTTTGATTATTAGGTAATTAGGTTAATTAAGGTATTTTATATAAATTAAGAGTGGCACCAGTATTGTTTTATCTGAAGAAGTCTCATTTTGTAGACGAAAGCGCTCATATTTGTTGTTGGATTTAAATAAAGAACTGAAGATTTATCTCACTGGCGACCTGGAACCTTTTTTTGATTCATTTTAACATTTAATAATGTATTTAAAACTAGAAAGTGAGTGAGTGACTTGAGTGACTAGTTTATTAATTAACAAAGCTAGCTTAATTTAATCTTAAAAGTACATTTTGATGCCACTAAGTTGGAGCCTTTGCAGATTTATTTACATAAATGTCAATCAGTTAACCCTCCCTCTTGGGCGTCGCACATATTAAGAATCAGCACCAGACTTGTAATTTGAACAAACTGAGCTACACTTATCTGCCTGGAATTATTTTTATATTTCACTTTACAAATAAAGAATTTTAACAACGGTGGGCTCCCGGTCTTCCTCCTCCTTTGCCTGAACAAAACAGTGCATTTTTGCCACACATTCAAATGCCAGATATTTTGAAGAGGGACACACAGCGGCTTTTAAGAACATCCTAACCTACTAAATTCCAAGGGGAACAGGCAAGGTAGGTCACATGTAATTCTTTACATGCTTAGTATTTCTTATCTTACAGTTGCTCATTCTTTTACAGAACAATCAAAATATTTCTCATATTTTTTGCCCAGTTCTTTGTAACACTTTTTTTTTCATTATTATTTCTTGGTAAATTATAGATGAGTCAGTCAGTCAATAATACCAAGCATTAAAGTTTCATGCTTCTTATAGTTAAAAAAAATGTATGTATTTTGCATGTATTTTAGCTTTAAGTGAACTGGAGTAATGCTAAACAGCTGTTACCAACTTTTGTGCCTTACCCCCCCTCCCCATTGTTTTTGACTTTGTCTTGAATTTTTGAGTAAAGAAGTTGAAGTATGTTCAGGACCATCAAACACATTTGATTTATGAGATCTTCTTGCCATCACTCTATGACAAACTCCCCTGTTACTTTATTAAAACTAAAAGTCTATAACATGTTTGCACATATGCATGCACACAAATACACACACCACATTTGCATACTCGCTCACACATTCACACATATATGATGTCCACACACTTGCATACTCGCACACAAATGCAGGATGAGCGCACACTGGCATATTTGCACATAAGTGAATATACTTGCACTTGCACACCTATATTATAGTTTTTGTCAACCGATTTTAATTAGAGGGTTGTCATTTTCACATTGCAGTTGTTGACTTTACTTTTTAGCGCAGTATTGTGAATTGTGCTCCCTTTTTCTAGAAGAGACAGCCTGTTTAAATTAGAAGGCTTATATCTTTGGTTGAGCCTGTTTTTTTTCGTAACGGCTAGTAAACAAACAAAAGATACTTAGGAGACCAAGGTCTCAGGATTTAAAAGATGTCCAAAATGCTCACAAAAGATGTCGATTACTGATGGTCATATCGAATGTATCGACTGTATAGGAGCACTGCATTTGCAAGAAAGTTGTTCCATTTGTCATTCTTTCAGCTCGAGGGTGTTACAAGAGCAAAAGAACAAGTTGATTCTGAAGGATTTACTAAAGTCTTCCTTTACAGAGGATTTGGAAAAGGGTCGAACTCTTTAAAAAAAATACCTCCTCACCTTCATCTAAGTCTTACAAGGGTTCAAAGAGACTGTCTCCTGCCTCATCAGATGGTTTGGATCCTTCCAGTAAGATTCAAAAAGTTTTGGAACCGACAACCTCTACTCAAACTTCTATCTCTGCTCCATCTGTGTCTGGGCCAATAGTAATTAGAGCTAGGAGCCAATTGCCTGTTTTAAATCCAGTGTCTCCTACGCTCCGATCTCCATTTCTACAGTCTGTGGCATCACCGGCACCATCTTCTCATTCTTCCAGAAGTCTGTCAGATTTGGATATGGATCAATTAGAGCAGAAGCTTTTGAGGACTCCGGCTCTATCAAAATTTTTGTCGGAACCAACCTGTCAGGCTTTGCATCTGAACATACCAGTTCTTCGTACCACGATTCCTCTTCCAACCCCTATTGTGGCTTCGGAGCTGGAATGTGTGGAGCTGATAGTTGTGGATCCCACGGCACCGAGACCAACTTCAGCTTCTTCGGCTCCTACTGCTGGGCTACCTCGCCGTCATCTGAGGTGTTTAGGGGCTACGGAGGGATAGCTGTACTGAGTTTTTATCGGTTCTGACTTCACCTCTCAAGCTTTGGCTTGGATGAGTTTGGCTCCTACCTTGACCTCGGGGCCACCTGTCATGGCTCGGGGGGGGGGGGGGGCTTCTGCTTCCTCGGAGTCGGAGTTCTCCTCGGTAACGGGAGGGGGGGCCTTTGTGGACATGAGAAGAGCTTTGTCCTCACTGGCATCCAGCTTATCAGACCCTACCAGTCCTCCCTCTAGGGCTTAAGTTCCAGCCTCTGCACAGTCTGGCCTACTGAGTAGAGATCCAGAGCCTCATGAGGCTCCACAGGGCGAACCCTTCTCTATGTGAACCTCCCTAGAAGCCCCATCTGAGAAGGCACCCCGAAACAGGTTATGTAAGAGGAAACACCTAGACTCCCTTGAAGATTCACTGACATCAGACACAGACCTTAATGAAACAGAGGGGTCCCCATGGTCGCCTTCTGAAGATGTCTCATTTGCAGACATCTTGGAAGTCCTTAAGCAGCGAGGCAGCTGGAAGGCCACTAACCCTTCTGAAGAGGAGTCTGTGTACATGAAGGCTTTTGGTTCTTGACCTTCCACCTCTTGGGTTTCTCTGCCTATGACGAACTCATGGAATTGGTTTGTTGAAAGGCGTGGGAGTCTCCAGATACAGTGGAACCTGTCCCCTAGGATAGGAGGTCTAATAAATTTATTATTGCACCAGAGGACAAAAATATCTCGACTAAAGGAGTCCCAGTAGATGCTATGGTGGTGGTAGCCACCAAAAATGAGATGTTCTTCGTGTTTCACTGTTGCAGTCATCACATTTGGGTTATCCCTGCCAGGTTGCCCCTCAGTCGGCCTGAATACCAGAGGCGTAGTATTTCTGCGTTGGTTGCCGTTGCCCCAGGACTGACTTCAGGTCATCGGTGTTATAAATTAAGGCAGCTAACGCCATTACATCAGTCTTTCATGCCGTGGAGCCCGAAGCAAAAGCAGTTCACACGAGTGCCGGTTGGCCGCTACCTGAGTTTTTCTTTTCCAAATTAAAGTTGAAGTCTTCTAAAGCTAAGTACCCCATTAGGGATCCTTTTTTCTTGCTCTAACCGATGTCAGAAAAAGTTAACAATTGTCTCGCCTGTGGAAAGCAAATACCACACCGAGATTTTCATTCTTACTGCGTCACTTGCTTAGGCCAAGACCACGACGTCCCCCACTGTTGCTTTTGTGCTTTGTTCAATGCCAGAATTATATGTCGTTGGGCTCTTACTGTAGCTAGATATTTTTGCTCTCAGTCCTCGAATTCCAATATGGCTTCGGTAAGCCATCCGACAGCAGATCTTCTGAAGAAACGTAAAGATAAAGACAGACCGCACAGGTGCAAAACTGCTGGTGATGCTTCATTAAGCTAGTCGTCAGTTCTCCGGTCCTCAGTGAGGTGCTTTTGCAGCCCCTGAAGCCCACTTCTGTGGATTCGCAGGCCGCTACCGAGACCCTTTCGGAGTCCGATATGCCGCTAGACTCTTCATCAACTAAGGATCCTGCGAATGTCTGTAACTTGGATGGGTCCGGAGCCGCTGAGCAGGCACCAGTTTCTGAGGATCTACTTCGCACTACCGATTCTCATCACAGACCGACTTCTTTCGCATCTACTGTTCTTTCGAAAACTACCGAGTTTTTAAGGCCCAGGATGCAAGCCACACCCAAGAAACTGATGCCCAGTATCAGGCACCTGCTTCCTTGCGTCAGTCACAGATGCTTAAAATGGCAGAAGACTTTATAATGCTTATCAGGGGAAGCCAGGCTACCCCTTCCAAAAGAAAGAGATTTGTCCCCAGTAGTTTTATCTGAACAGGAGTTGGATGGCTCTGATGCAGCTGAATTTGAAGATATGCAACCCTTCTCAGCTTATGAGGATTCTGATACAAAGGAATCCATCCCTTCAGCCTCTCCACCCGAGGACTTTTCCTTTGGGGAAACCCTACATACCTAAAGGGAGCATTTCCAATGGGACTGTCAGGACTACCCTCAGTTAAAAAAGAAACTCAGGGAATTCTTAGATCTTCCACAGTACAGACCTCTGGCCATTCCTCCTGTCCTGGATGTTGTGGATGATGTTCTTGTGGAATCCAGTTTGACTCCTGACACCCTCTTTCCTGCTCCCAGGAAATCAGACAGGTACTGTAGAGTCCCTGATTCCCACAAATTTATTTTCAAAAATCCAACTGCTGAACCTGTGTTTATCTCTCAAGGACCTAAAGGAATTAAAGCAACTTCTGCTAAGGATCCCACCTCCTCAGATCGGGATTCCCGAGCATTAGACATATGGGGTAAAAAATATACACCTCTGCTACACTTGCTGTTAGAGCACTAAATTGTCAGTTTCATATGCTGAAATATCAGCAACATACCATGGAACTCCTCAAACAAAAAATATCTTCTTTTCCTGCTTATGAAGAAAATAAGAGTTATAAGAGTTAATGCATTCTGCAAGTCAAGTGACTAAGCACACCTTACAATGTGGTTTTGATGCCCTAGAAGCATCTTGCAGGACAGCAGTCATTGGTTCTGTCCGTAGAAGGCGTGCTTGGCTAAAGGAACAGCCCTTGCCAGACTATGTCAAATCCAAAGTATTGGACGCACCACTACACAAGTACAACTTATTTGGCACCAAGGCAGAGGAGGTCTTAAAAAAGATGGAAGAAAAAGCTAAGTTTATGCAGACAGACTTCTTGCAGGTCCAGCCACCAAGGTTCACTAGACATTGCCCCTCCAAACACTGATCCTTTCCTGCCCCCTCCAGGTCAGCTTAGCCCAGACCCCAGGGAAGCAGGCCCCCCAGACAGCAGCCCCAGGGAATGCAGAGATCTAAGCAATGGAGTTCCTCCTCTTCAAAACCAGGGAGTGCTAAGCCACCCCCTTATGGTAAGAACTCACAATGACTTTACACTTCCACCCCCTCCTTCTGCCCACACGCTCTTGCCCGTAGGAGGAAAACTCTCCTTCCACGCAAGCACCTGGTCCACCATTGCCACCAGTGGGTCTTCATCATAGTGTCCCAGGGATACAAATTTTATTTCCACACTCTACCAACCCCAAAAGGGTTCCCAGATCTTCACCCAAACCAGTGGGCAGAGGCCAAAAAGCAAGTCCTTTCCCTGCTCTCTATGAGGGCAATAGAGCATGTTCATGCAGAACAGGTAAGGCCAAGGTTTCTACTCCAGATCGATCTATCCATTCTAAACACTTTCCTGGTGATACCAAAATTTTAAATGCTCACCCTCCAGCAACTTCTACCTATGCCCTCCAAGGATGCTTGGTTAGCCACCCTAGACCTAAAAGAGGCCTACCTACACATACCAGTCAGGGAATCTTGCTGGAAATATTTAAGTTTCAGGGCAGAATCACTGCACTTTAAGTTCACTGCGCTTCCCTTTGGCTTATCCACTGCTCCCAGAGTTTTCACAAAACTCCTGGATCCCACCATTGCTTTTTGCAGACAAAGAAATATTCAAATCTACTCATAATTAGATGACTGCCTGATTCAGACAGACAGTCAAGAAAAGCTTCTGAAGTACCTGACCTTTGTAAAGGACCTACTGACCTCCCCGGGGTATACTATCAACGAAAAGAAATCCAGACTAGTACCCACACAAAATATTGTATTCCTGGGAGCAAGCCTGGACATGGCATCCCAGATCCCAGATGGCATTCCTTACTCCAGATAAAACAAACCTACCTGACAACCTACTTCTTTCAGATAGCCACCAGACCCTAGTTATTCGCAAGGAAAATCCTGCAAACTCTGGGGTTCATGGCATTTTGCATTCTACTCTATCCATATGCCAGACTGCATATGAGGAAACTACAATGGTACCTAAAAAGCCTTTGGTGTCAACACTCCTAAGACCTGGAAACTCATACCAGTGATACCTTGTTTAAGGAAATATTTTCTTTTGTGGACAGCAGCATGCTACCACAACAAGGGACTACCCCTCTCACAAGGACCCTCACCACAGATGCATCAGACTAGCCTGGGGTGCACACCTGGATGGAAGGTGCATTCTGGGCCAATGGAGCCCATACCAAATACATCTGCACATCAACCAAAATGAGAGATGTTAGCTGTTCAGCAAGCTCTGACAGCCTTCAGACCCCTACTGTCCACAGGGCCTCTACTGATCAAAACAGACAGAACCACTGTGATGTGGTATATCAACAAGCAGGGAGAGACTCACTCGTACCCTCTGTGCAGGCTCGCCATGACCCTTTGGCACACAGCCTCAGCCATGCAACTACACCTGTTAGCACATTTCCTGCCAGGCTCTCTAAACTCTCTGGCAGACAACTTAAGCAGAAATCTTCTGGTCCCACACGATTGGCAGCTAGACCAAAGAACCTTCACCCTTGTAACCCAGAAATGGGGCACCCCGAAGGTCGACCTCTTAGCTTCCCATTCCATCCATCAGCTCAGCAATTTCTGCACCAGGGAACCTCACAGCAAGGCTTGGAAAATGGATGCTCTATCCTTCCATTGGGTCAACCCGTCGGTCTATGCATTCCCCCCTCTACCGCACATTACAAGGGTACTGCTCAAAATAAGGGAGGAAAAACCAAGGACAGTCCGGATTGCCCCAGACTGACCACGCCAGCAGTGGTGCCCTCTGCTGCTCAGCCTGTCACCACTGCCACCACGGCATCTCCCTCAGGGCCCAACACTCCTGACCCAGAGGAATGGAGAATTCATGCATCCCCAATTGCAGACCCTCAGTCTGGCACCCTGGCTTATTCCCTGACCACTGCACAAGCTGCCAATCTTAGCAAACAAGTTATAGATGTTATACGTGAGGCCAGACGCCCTAGCACTAGAAAGTCTTATGCTGACAAGTGAAAAAGGTTTTGGACCTGAATCCAGGTTAAGGGAGCCGGAACTGCACAGCCCTCCCTACCTCTCATCCTAGATTACCTGGCTGACCTACTACACAGATGTCTGTCCTTCTCTTCCATTAAAATTCATGCCTCTGCCATCTCTGCTCATTTTAGCACAGAGCCATCTCCTTTCTCCCACCCTCTCATCAAACAGTTCCTAAGAGGGGCTAACAACTTGAGCCTACCCAGAAGAGCATCTACCCCAGCTTGGGCCTTAACTTTGTTTTGGAAAAGCTGACCCTGCCCCCCATCCATTTGAACCAGCAGTGTCAGCAGAGTTAAAGTTCCTCTCTTGGAAGATAGCCTTGCTTCTGGCCATCACTTCAGCTAGAAGAGTATCTGAGCTACAAGCGCTAATTGCTGTAGAGCCCTTCATCATTTTCCATGCTGACAGGGTCTCCCTTAGGACTAACCCATCCTTCATGCCAAAAGTGGTGTCCAGTGTGGCTCTCAACCTATCTATTCATTTTCCCACCTTTTCCCCTAACCCACAGAACAAGGGGGAAAGGATTCTGCACTCTCTAGATGTGCACAGACAGCTCAGATTCTACCTAGACAGGACAAAATCATTTAGAAAGACTTTCAATTTGTTAGTCAGCTTTGCAGCAGGAGCAGAGGGCAAGGCTGTATCCAAATAAACCATTTCCAAATGGATGCACACTGCATCCATTTCTGCTACAAGCAGCATGGGAAACCTCCCCCCAAGGGGGTCAGGACACATTCCACCAGAGCAACCTCCACAGCTTTCCTCAGAGGGGTGTCCATCAGGGACATCCTAGAGGCTGCAACATGGACATCTCTTCATACCTTCACCAAGCATTACCACCTGCCTATCTTCTCCAAATCCAGGGCAGGCTTTGCCACAGCAGTCTTGCAGGGCATCCTAGCCAGCCCCCAGTCTTCTTGACTGCCTCCACCCTTTTCTTCAGCTTTGGGAATCAACCCAAGTATGATGACAGCAACAGTGAAACCCGTAGAACATAGTATAGTTGTGTACACTTACCATAAATGTAGATGTTCGAGTGTATTCACTGCTGCAGTCCTGGTTTCTCTCCCTCCATTCCCCTTGTCTCTTTCTCTCTCTCTCTCTATATCCTTACAAGGATTTTTTGGTATTACTTTCTAGTGGTGGTGATCTTCCACCATAACCTAGCTCCCTCTTGGGGACTCCTGACAGTTAGGGCAAGAAAAACTGATGTAATGGTGTCGGCTGCCTTAATTTATAGCACTGACGACCTGACGTCTGTTCTGGGGTGACGGCAACCTACGCAGAAATACTACGCTTCTGGTATTCGGCCCGACTGAGGGCTACCCTGGCAGGGATAACCCAAATGTGATGACTGCAACAGTGAATACAGTCGAACATCTACATTTATGATAAGTGTACACAACTGTACTTTATCTGAGATATCCACATCTGTCCATCCACCAAATAAAGAGTTGCGTATGATCGACAGGTACGGGAAGTGCATGTATTAATATTTACCATGACATGGAATTATCTACAAAATTCTATCTAGCTATCCTATTTTATCAGCCTTCACACAAGAATGAAATGCTAATTCTGTAATACTTTTTTGACTATTCATTTACAATGCGATATAATAAATCTGCAGTCAAGATTTCCTATGTTGTAAATGAAAACTAGTCACAAAAGCAGATCGTGAAACTGGCATTTTGTTATTTATACTGTTCATGTCACTGCAGTTTAAAATGGACAGTTGTGCTAAAAAGAGGAAGGAGCACATTGAAACAACTAATGTGAAGTTGTTCAATCTCGCCGTTCATTCTTTACTGATGGGTTTGGAGCCGATCCCTCGGCTCCGGTACAACCAATTGTAAAGCTCAAGGTTTTCAAATAGCACGAGGTCAAGTCCCCTATCCCATGATGAACCTGTGAATTACCTCAGATCTAGTTTGCAGCTGCAGCAGATCAGAGGTTCTTACTTAGCTCAGGCCAGATAAGCAAAATTCTCATTAAAACTTTTTTCTAAAAGTTTTTTGATGGATAGTATAGTAGTTAGCATTGTTTATAAATCTATTATAGCTTTGAGTGTGTTTTCCCTTCCCATTTGTTATATTTCTAGTTGGCCTCTTTTAGGTCTAGTTAGTAGTACTTCTAAGTGTGGTCTGCCCAGCCATCGAGTTTTATATAAGGCTTGTAGAGTAAACCTTGTTGTATAGATAAGGTTATTTAGTTAAATTTCTCATTTTTTTCTTAGGTAGTTGTATTTTTCTGAGATTGTGTGTGGTATATCTTGCCTATCAGCTTAGTAACGTTCGTAAGGTTATTCTTATTAGCAGCTATCTGTTTTTGTTGCATAGTCTGCTTGTGTAGTATCACTTCTTGTGTGTGTGTGCATGTGTATGTGTGTTTGTTTAGCCTACTTTTATTAAGGCTTGCCATTATTTGCTATTGACAAGATTTACTGTTGTAGTTTTTTGCATGTTAACAGTAAATATTTTCTGTTTCTACTATGGCTGATCAAGATAAACATCCACAATCTGGGTTCAAAAAGTGTCCTCAGTGTTGCCAGAAAATATCAAGTCACACACAGCCATGTGAACTGTGTTTATTGTCTAGGGGCTCTGCATTTGCAGGACAATTGTGCCAGTTGTCATTCCTTCTCCTCTAGGGGCCTGCAGGAATGGAAGAGGCTTGTTGAAGCCTTCATTTCAGGAAGCTTTGAGTGATCGGTCTTCAAAGTCTTCCAAGACTTCAGACTCAAAAAAATCAAAGAAGTCATCAACTTCAGCTCCATTGCCTTCAGAACCGACAGTTATTTCCTTTTGGAGCCAGTCCCCAGTCTAGGAACCGGTCTCCGAAGTTCCGAAGAGTCCTATTCTCCAGTCGGTACCACCTGCGGTACGATCATCTCAATCTTCTATCAACCTGTCGGATCTAGGCTTGGATCGTGTGGTACAGAAGCTGTTGTCAGCACCGGCATTAGCCAAAATTATATCAGCTTTGACCAAAATGGCTTCGGAGTCAAAGACCATTGCATCGACTATTACTATTCCTCCTCCGAGCCATGCCAGTCCTTCGGAGCCAGAGGAGGCTGACCTGAAGTTAGTAGAACCCTCTGAGCCGACGCCTGCCCCAATGTATTTGGCTCCATGTTCCCTGACGTCCTCGGTGCCTATCGAGGACTGTAGGAGCCGACACTCCGTGGTCGGGTCCGGGGAGGACAGTCGAACTGACTTGTTGGTTGAGCTCGGCTCCTACCTCGGACTCGGAGCCCACTGTCCTGGTGCCAGGGGTGTTGCCGATTTCCTCGGATTCATGTCCCTCACATCGGAGCAGAGGTGCGTTCGATACCATGAGGAGATTCATGTCTCCCAGGACATCCTCGACCTCTGGTCTGCCCTTCTCCTCCCCAAAATTTCCTGCGTCTGCTTCTGCATCACACATCCTGACCAAGCATAGAGACCCAGAGCCTCAGGAAGCCCCAATGGGTGGCCCCTGCTCTTCCGAGACCTCACCAGAGGCCCCCACTGATGAGGTTCCCAGGAAGAGATTGTGCAAGAGGAAGCAGCTAGACTCCCCACAGGAGGCTCTCACATTGGATACTGACTTAGATGAGTCAGAAGGGTCCACACGGTCCCCTCTGAGGATATCTCATTCGCTGAGATTCTTGAGATCCTTAGGCAGAGGGGTGACTGGCAGTTCAAAGACCCTACTAAGGATGAGAAAGTTCTCCTAAAGGCTTTCGGGTCTCAGCCCTCCACCTCTTGGGTGACTCCACCTCTCGATGAGTTGATGCAGCTGGTCTCACGAAGGGAGTGGGAGTCTCCGGATACTATGGACCGTGTCCCTAGGAGGCCTAATAAGTTTATTTCTGCCCCGCTGGATAAAGCATATTTAACTAAAGGTGTTCCAGTTGATGCCATGGTGGTGGTGGTGGCGGTGGCCACCAACAAGGAAATGTCTGAGACTTTCTCGTTTATCCATCCTCCTAATAGAGACTCAAGGATTATGGATAGATATGGGAAGCACATGTTCAGTTCAGCGACCTTTGCTCTCAGTTCGCTGAACTACTTAACCCACTTCACTAGATTACAAAGAGATCTCCTTAAGGAGTTGGGAGATGCTCTTCAGGGTTCATTGGCTGCAGGAGCCTCAGATGAAGTTGCTGCCCAGCTTGCTCCCCTTAATTCTATTGTCAGCTCATCCATGTGTCTCATATCCTATGCAGCTGATGGAACGAGTAGGGCATCGGGTACAGGAATTGCTCTTAGGAGACATTCCTGGATGCGCTTGTGTTCCTTCGCGGAGCCCTTCAAGTTATCCTTCGTGAACACTCCCTTTGATGGCATTCCCCTTTCGGGCCTGAAGTGAAGAAAACCTTAACCAGGGTTGAGCAGGATGGAAAGACTCTGTCTGCCGTCGGGGTCCGTTTTTCCACCCCTACCCGACCCTATCTCAAAGGTCAATGGGGAGGAAAAATATGGTTCCGAAAAGCCCAAGGAGCCTTTCAGGAGATGCATGGTGAACCCCCCCTCCAGGGGTACAGGAGGGGGTAATAATGGAAGACGCCACCCTCGCAGCAGAGGGTGTCTGCAACACCAGGGTGACAGAGATTACTTCTCTGGGAAGCCCTACCATCGCTCCTTAGAGGAGGCCTGACTGTCCTGCTCTGGAGGCAGTCAGGAGTCTCTTGTCTTTCTACCCAGACGCCTGGCTCAAAATAACAAAAGACAGCTGGATGCAAAGTTTCATTTCTAGAGGGTATTTCATTCATTTCTCCACATCAATGTCCTAGAGATGAGGGCAGTACTTTTAGTGTTGCAGTACTTCCAGGACTTACTTCCTCTGGGCACGATTGTGATTCAGACAGCATGTCGATGGTCTGGTATTTGAACAAACAAGGAGGAACCAGGTCTTACCCCCTTTGTCGGGAGGCCCTCAAAGTTTGGCAATGGGCTGATCTGAAGTAGGAGATTCATTTGTCTGCAACCTGTGGGTTATGGATCCGATATCGGATCCGAACCGGCATGGTTTACCAGCTATGGATCCAAGCTCTCAGCTCCTCCCCTCACCCATAATGCCCTGCTCTACCCTCATGACCCCAGATCTTGTTTGCCGCGCATGGTGACCAGATTGTTTTTCCAGCTCTCCAGCTAAGTGATAGTTTCAGTGTTTAAATTGTAAAATTTAAATAATTTTTTGGTTGATTTGTGTGAAAGTGTAGGTTCCCCTTTTTGTATCATTACTTTTTTTTTAGAGTTTAATCTAAAATTTATATCCCTCCCCTCGCTGGTAGCGTAGTGTGTGTGTTGGGCCTGTGAGTGATTTTTGTTTTAGTTACTTACCTTAGTTATTGTAACTGTTATTTGTTAGCTTGGGATGTCTGAGCAGCCCAAGGCTATTTTTTCTAAATGCTCCGAGTGTGGCCATAAGCTTTCCCCAGCTGATGGCCACACTCGGTGTGTTAGATGCCTGGGGGTTGAACACCTCACATCTGGATGTTCCATTTGTGCAGGGTTCAACCACAGGGCATTGAAGGAGCGGAGGTCCAAGCTTGTTTTGGCGGGCCTTTTGCCGCCGGACTCGGCTCCGACCTCCGCTCCTTCGGGGGTAACCGTCTCCACGGTTATTCCCTCTCCGGCTCCCCCTCCTCCTCCTGGGACTCAACCTCCCGCTTCTGGTTCGGAGGAGAGGGATGCTAGAAAAAGGGACCGGAGGGAGAAGCACCATAAGCGGCGGGCCGAGACCTCTGTTTCGGCCCCGCCAGCCAAGCGGGCTTCTCCCCCGGCTCCATTGTCGGCTGGATCTCCTCCTCCTCGGCTCCGGTCTCCAGTGTGTTTCTCACCGGGACCTGAGGAGGAGGAGACCCGATTTCCGTCGAGGCTTTCGAGGAGGCACTCAAGGCCTACCTCGGTAGCCTCTTCAAGATCAACGTACAGCCTATTGGATGCTGATCTGGACCGGATGATGAGAAGGTTCATCCAGGCCCAGATGCAGATGGGAGTGCTCTTGCCCCCCCCCCTTGGGGGGGAGCTCGACCCCCTTTTTCAAGCCGATTGCTCCTTCTCCGACCCGCTACCCGGGTTCGGAGCAGTTGGAGCCGAGCAGCTTCGGAGCCGGAGGTGGGACGGCGCCGATAGTACTTGGTACTTCGGATCCGACCCTGCCCTCGAGTGCATCGGATCCGACCTCTCGGAGCCTGGATCCGAGCCTCAGATCCGGGGGGATCAGTGCTCCTTCGGCGCCGTCTGTGTCGGAGCGCACTGTCCCTTCGGATCCGTGCGCTTCGGCGCCGGCTCCGATCCACTCTTCGGATCCGAGGGGGAGCCGATTGTCGGATCCTTTGGTCGAGGTCGGCTCCCCTTCGGCCTTTGATGTAGTGGAGAGGGCCCTGTTGAGGGTCTCCGGACCCCCGGCACTTGTTTCGGCTCCGTCCCGTGCTCCCTCTGCACTGGGTCAGGCTTCCACCATCCGGCCCTTGGGACAGCCCGCTTCTGTGCCCCAAGCTGTTCCCCTGGAGCAGGTTGCTGCTTGCGAGGAGTCCTCTGACAGCCCCCCAGAGGATGTTCCTCGCAAGCATACGTGCAAAAGGAGGCACATTGACTCCCCCCGAGTCTCTCACGGAAGACACGGATTTGGAGGAAGGGGAAGGCTCCCCACGGTCACCCCCCGAGGATGTCTCATTTGGAGACATCAAGGAAATGCTCCGTATAAGGGGGGGGGTGGTCTGCCCCCAAGTCTTCCTCAGACGCGTCCGTGTTCTTGGAGGCATTTGAAGTGGGCCCGTCTACCTCTTGGGTGTCCCCTCCTGCCGACCCCCTGGTGGACCTCATTACCACCAGGGCGTGGAAGGAACCGGACACCGTGGAGCCAATCCCTAAGAGGCCCGACAGGATCCTCAGCCCACCGTCTGACCGTGCCCATTGGAGTAAGGGGCCTCCGGTAGATGCCATGTTGACGGCGGCCACCAAGAGGGAACTTGCTCAGGAGAGTCCCTCAGTCCATCCCCCGAGCAAGGAGTCTCAGATGATGGACCGCTTGGGGAAGCGGATGTTTAGTTCAGCGACCTTCTCGGTAAGGGCGCTGAACTACCTGGCACACGTCATTAGGATGCAGCGAGATCTCATTAAAGAATACGCTGCATCTCCCCCAGAGTCCATGTCGGAGGAGGACAAGGTGCTGCACTCCACCCGCATGGCCACTCTTAGATCAGTTACCAATACCTCTATGCGGCTACTCTCCCATGCTACGGAAGGCGCCGCTAGAGCCACAGGGGCAGGTCTAGTCACTAGACGTCAGGCCTGGCTCCGTCATTGTGATTTCTCTGAGCCCTTCAAAGCATCATTTGCAAACGCCCCCTTTGATGGTTCTGCCCTCTTTGGCAAAACCGTTTGCGACACTTTGACCCAGAGCGAGAAGGACGGGAAGACGCTGTCTGCCGTCGGAATCCGCTTCTCTGCACCCCAGAGGCCCTATTCTAGGAACCAAAAGGGTCAGAAGAAGATGTGGTTCTGGAAGTCGCAGCAATCCCAGCCTGCTCCGAACAACCAGTCCTTCCGTGGCAGAGGAGGACAGGGAGGACGCCGCCCTAGAGGCAGAGGGGCTCCCAGGAACTTCGGGTCCAGAGAACCCTTCTCTGAACGGCCCGCAGCAACCCTGAGGGTTGCCCGGCTGCTCCACTCTGGAGGCAGTCGGGGACGTTCGGGGCACCTAGCGGCATGGGAGTCCATAACATCAGACTGCTGGGTTCTCCAGATCATATCCAGAGGATACCGCATCCCTTTTCGTCACTTACCAAAGTTGAAGTCCCTCCCAGACGTTCCACCCGGTCAACGGGAGGCCGCTTTGGCAGAAATTGGCCATCTGCTAAAGAAAAGAGCCATCCAGCCCGTCCCCAGACCAGATCGGATCAGGGTTCTACTCCAGGTTCTTTTTAGTGCCAAAAAAGACGGGGGATCTAAGACCAATTTTAGACCTTTCTCTCTGGAACCTGGCAGTTCCCAAGGAAAAATTCCGAATGGTCACTCTGCAATCTGTTCTCCCCCTTCTGGGAGAAAATCACTGGATGTGTTCTATAGACCTCAAAGATGCGTACTACCACATCCTAATGGACAGTCACTCCAGGAGGTTCCTCCGCTTCCGGCTGGGAGCCAGTCACTACCAGTTCCGGGTCCTTCCCTTTGGTCTCACCACAGCACCCAGGGTGTTCACCAAAGTATTAGCAGTGGTAGCGGCCCACCTGAGGCTGCAGGGGGTGCAGGTCTTCCCCTACCTGGACGACTGGCTCCTTACCGCCCCAACAAGGCATCTACTACTATTGGCGCGAGACTCCTTTCTCCATCTTGCTCCCAATCTGGGCATTACAATAAATACAAAGAAATCCAACCTGGCGCCCACACAGCTCTTAGATTTTATAGGGGCCAGGTTAGACACAAGGAGTTTAAAAGCCTTCCTCACTGCGGACAGAGTTCAAAATCTGCAGCTCCAGGTGCGGGCCATTCTCCACTCAAGTTCTGTTCCGGCGGAGTTGGTCCTGAGGGCTCTAGGGTCCATGGCGTCTGCTATAGCACTTCTTCCTCTTGCCAGGCTCAATATGCGCATCCTCCAGTGGACTCTCTTAGTACAGTGGTCTTACCTTGCTCTCCCTATGCATCATCCCATTGCGATCAGCAAGGCTTGCAAGCGGTCCCTCCTGTGGTGGCTTCACTCCCCAGATCTCCACGGAGGCCGCCCATTTTGTGCTTCTCCCCCTCTCGCCACGGTGACAACGGACGCCTCCCGCCTCGGGTGGGGGGCATTTTTGGCCGGACCGTCCAAGGCACGTGGAACGATTCAGAGACCTTACTGCATATCAACGTTCTAGAGATGAGAGCAGTACTTTTAGCGTTGCTAGCACTACAGGACTTTCTTCCCTTGGGAACAATTGCGATTCAATCGGACAACATGTCAGTTGTCTGGTACATCAACAAGCAAGGGGGAACGAGGTCTTACCCTCTTTGTCGAGAAGCCATGAGAGTTTGGGAATGGGCAATCTCCACCAACCGCTTTCTAATAGCAACGCACATTCCGGGTCGGTCCAACATCCTGGCGGACAAGCTCAGTCGCACCATTCTGACCCCTTACGAGTGGTCTCTCAATTTTCAAGTAGTGGAACGCATATTCGCACGGTGGGGAACTCCTTCATGCAATCTTTTTGCCTCCCCTCCAGGAGGTTCTCCAAGAGACGCTCTGGTGCATGCTTGGCCACCCGGTCTTCTGTATGCTTATCCACCCTTGCCTCTGATGCTCCAAGTTCTTCAGAAAGCCTCTCGGGTGGGTTGCAGAATGATTCTCATTGCTCCGTTTTGGCCTCGACAGATCTGGTTCCCCTTTCTAAGGTCTCACTCGGTGAATCCTCCTTGGATTCTAGATCCCATTCCGAATCTGATATCTCATCCATCCTGCATATCTCCTCCGAACCTGGACAACCTGAAGCTGACCGCTTGGCTGCTCCAGTTCCACTCTTGATCAGGACTCCCGGTATTTCGTCCCCTGTTAAGGCGATCCCGGTGGCAGCTCATAAACCGTCCACTAGGAAAGTCTACCGCAGCAAGTGGAAACGGTTTTCTTTGTGGGCGGAGTGGCAAGGCCTGAATCCCTTCACAGCTCCTCTCCCTTTAGTGCTTGATTTCTTAACCACTCTTTTTAACGATGGTGCCAGCAGTTCCACAGTCAAAGTACAACTGGCGGCAATTTCACATTATCACATTGGTCATGACTCTAGTCCACTCATGTCAGCCAAGTTGTGTAAAATTTTCCTTAAAGGTACTTTCCTTCTCAGGCCCCCTGTAAAACAAGCGGTTCCTCCTTGGGACCTTTCCTTAGTTCTCCAGGCCTTGACCGCCCCCCCCCCCCTTCGAACCAGCGGCTACGGTGGATCTCAAATTCTTGTCTTTCAAGATGGCTTTTTTAGTAGCCATTACATCGGCCAAGAGAGTTTCAGAGCTCCAAGCATTATCAGCTAAACCTCCTTACTTGGTCTTTCATCCGGACCGTGTTTACCTCAGGACCAACCCGTCCTTTCTTCCTAAAGTAGCTTCTGAAGCAAACATTAATCAATCCATTAACCTCCCTGTTTTCTTTCCTAAATATGAAAACAAAGGTGAATACAAGCTTCACTCCTTAGATGTTCACAGGCAACTTAGATTTTATCTAAACAGAACGGCTGGTCATAGGCAATCCGACCAGTTGTTCATTTCCTTTGCTAAATTTAATTTGGGCAAGCCAATTTCTAAAGTCTCTCTGTCTCGCTGGATTTCACAGTGTATCTTATTGGCTTATCAAGCTTCAGGAAGGCCCGCCGGAGGGTGTACGCCCATTCAACCCGGTCAGTATCTACCTCGGCAGCCTTTAAGGCTAGGATTCCTCTAGATGATATTTGTGCAGCAGCCACGTGGGCTTCATCTCATACTTTTATTTCCCACTACAAGTTGGATCTTGCATCTAGGGGTAGAGCATCCTTTGGCTCCAGGTGCTCGGAATATCCTTCCATGATGGCCCCAAGATTCAGGTAGCTGGGGACTCTGTCCCACAGGTTGCAGACAAATGAATCTCCTACTTCAGATTTAGAAGTTATGTACTCACCATAACGTTCCATCTGAGTAGGTGTATTCATTTGTCTGCAACCATCCCGCCTCCTATCCCCTGGCCTTTCAGTTTCCTGCATATTATGTGTTACCCTTTTCAGGGTGTTCTTGCTGTTGGCAAACTCGATCTGAGGTCATGAGGGTAGAGCAGGGCATTATGGGTGAGGGGAGGAGCTGCGAGCTTGGATCCATAGCTGGTAAACCATGCCGGTTCGGATCCGATATCGGATCCATAACCCACAGGTTGCAGACAAATGAATACACCTACTCAGATGGAACGTTATGGTGAGTACATAACTTCTAATTTCCACCCAGCACTTTCTGTTGGCAACGCACATCCCGGGAAGATCCAACGTGATAGCAGACAAACTGTGTAGAGCAATCTTGTTGCCGCACGAGTGGTCCCTCAAGAAAGAAGTTGGAGACAGGATATTCCGCAGATGGGGCCAGCCTTGCTGCAACCTTTTTGCCAGCCACATGAACACGAAATGCAGAAGCTACTTTGCCCTGATTCCCCCTCCGGGGGAAGCCACAAGGGACGCACTCGTGCATGATTAGCCTCCGGGTCTCCTCTATGCATTTCCACCAATCCTGTTGATACCCAAGGTTTTACAGAAAGCAAAATTCCTGGGAAGGACCATCATTCTTATAGCCCCTCACTGGCCTCGTCAGATTTGGTTCCCCTTCCTTCGACTTCATCTTGTGGAGGATCCTTGGATCCTGGACCCATTTCCAGACCTTCTGACACATCCGTCGGGGGGATCTTCATCCTCCTTTGGAGTCCTTGAAGCTGACAGCTTGGCTGCTCCAGTTCCCATCATAGCCAGGTTCCATAACCTTTCCATTGAGACAAAACAGATCCTTTTGTCCTCTCATAAATATTCTACCAGAAAGCTATATCTTAGCAAATGGAAGAAATTCTCTATATGGGCCCCTAAAAATAATATTGATCCTTACCAAGCTCCTATGGCTTCCATATTAGAATTCTTGACTTTGATTTTCAATAAAGGAGCTGCAGCAGCAACAGTTCAGGTTCAATTGGCTGCTATCTCTAATTTTCATCTTAGATTTGAAGGTTTGAATATCATGTCTCACAAGTTATCCAAAGCATTTCTCAAAGGGACTTTTCATATTAGACCACCTGTGAAATCTCCCTATTCTCTCTCGAATCTAAATTTTATGCTCTCACGTATAATTCTTCCACCATTTGAACCAGCTTCATCTTGTTATCTCAAAATTTTGTCTTGGAAGACCATCTTTCTGGTAGCTATCACTTTTGCCCGCAGAGTGTCAGAGCTTTAGGCTTTATCCATCAAGCCTCCCTATTTGATATTTCATGCGGACAGAGTTTCACTTAGAACAAATCCCTCATTCTTGCCCAAAGTTTGCACTGAAACCAATCTCAACCAAGTTATAGATTTGCCTTTTTTTCCCCAATCATTCTAACAATTTAGAGTATATGCTGCACAAACATGATGTTCACAGACAGCTCAGATTTTATTTGGATAGAACAAAAGATTTCAGGAAATCAGACAAGCTTTTTGTTTCATTCTCAGACTCCAGAAAAGGGAGACCAGTGGCTAAATCTACACTAAGTGGTTATCTGATTCTATCACTTTTGCCTATTCAGCTGCCAATATGTCTTTACAACACAAGATTAAAGCTCACTCAACCAGAGTAGTTTCTACATTATCTGCTTTTTCTGCCAGACTTCCCATTGAATAACATTTGTGTAGCAGCCACTTGATCAAAACCTCATACCTTTATCACTCATTACAAAGTTGACAAGGCCTCCAGGGACAGGGCCTCCTTTGGATCTACAGTCCTGAGAAATATACTCCCATGGACCACCTGAGATTGATGTTGCTTGGGACGCTACCCATCAGTAAAGAATGAACATCGAGATTGAACAACTTCACTTTAAGAAGTTATGTACTTACCATAACGTTCCTTGTGAAGTGTTCATCTCACCTTTATTCTTACATCCCTCTCTCCTTCACCCCCTCTTGGGCTGATAGATGACCGAGATGCTGGATCCATTCTGGTTACTCAAACCTTCTCTTCCTTTTCTCTAGGAATGTAACAATGACATATGGTATTAGTATACGCAACAAACAAGATCTTAGGTAATTCACAGGTGCATCATAGGATAGGGACTTGGTCTCGAGCTGCTTGAAGACCTCGAGCTTTGCGATTGGCTGTATCGGAGCTGAGGGATCGGCTCCGTACCCATCAGTAAAGATTGAAGGCGAAATGAACAACTCACATGGAACGTTATGGTAAGTACATAACTTCTTTTTTGTTTCCATTTGAGAATGTAAACAAAGCAGGAACGGAATATTCTGTCCTTATATAGAGAAAGCTGATAGGAGTGGAGAGGATTAATGATGATGCAACAAAGTGGGTGTTGCTAATAGGAACAAAGTGCCTGCCCCCTGCTATCTAAAATTCTGACTGAAAATTCAGCTTTGGGCTTGTTCCTTTAAATGCAGAACTTGAAACTTGAACATAGTAGAGCAAGTATTAGAAGATAAGCATATGAGCAGAGCTGAATCATGGTCAAATGGGGCCTTAGCCAGGGTAATGGATTGGAGCCCCCCCCCTGCAGCATCTCCTCCACTCTGCAGCCATTCCAGTGTTATTTGGGTGTTTCTCACCATTTACTGTAAAAACTGTTCAAACCTCTCATTGCGCATACTCTTTTCTTCTTTACTTCTACAATGATTACAGATATTTGGATTTAATTTCAAACATTTATTTAAAATTTTATAGCATAAGCACTGATAAACATTTCCTAAACAAAACATTACAGTCTCGGATTGAAAACAGACTTGGCATTAACAGTAACCTACTCTACCCTTGAAACTCATATTCAAAGAAAATGCATATGACCAGTGGTGGGTTAAGTTTACCTTTGGCTTGTTTTTAAACCATAGGCTCCTTGCATATATTTTTAGAACTATGCATGTAGACATGCATGTGTTCTGGTTAAATGAAATTATATTCCTTGTAGAACACAGCCTCACTTGTTAGTATGCTTTAAATTTGTAGTTTTGAACATTTTTCCAGTAAGCAATGGAACAAAAACTTATGAACCAATAAATACAAAACTGTCCATTTCAGATCATTTCAACCATAAAAGGCCATTCAGTCTTCTCTCATTGCAATCCACCAGTATCAGTCAATAATGCACAATCCCTCTTCTTCTTCTTTTTCTTTTGGCTGCTCCCATTAGGGATCACCACAGCGGGTCATCTTTGTACATTTCTTCCTGTCCTCTTGCTGTGTCATACCACCCACTTGCATGTCCTGTCTCACCACATCCATAAACTTTATCTAAGGCCTTCCTCTTTTCCTCTTACTTTGGCAGCTCCATCCCTAGCGTCCTTCTCCCAATATACCCAGCATCCCTCCTCATGTTCAAACTAAAACTGTCTCGCCTCTCTGGCTTTTTCTCCAACTGTCCAACCTGAGCTGAACCTATAATATACTCATTTCTAATACTATCCATCCTCGTCACACCCAATGCAAATCTTAAACATCTTTAAATCTGCCACCTCCAGGTCTGACTCTGTCTTTTTGTCAGAGCCACCATCTCCACCTCTTATGACATAGTTGGTCTCACTACCATCTTGTCTACATTTCTTTTCACTCTTACTGGTACCCATCTGTCACAAATCACTCCTGACACTCTTCTCCATCATGCCTGCACTCTCTTATTCACCTCTCTTCCACACTCACCATTACTCTGAACTGTTGATTCCAAGTATTTAAATGATCAACCTTCGCCAACTCTACTCCCTGTTTCCTCACCATTCTTCTGTCCTCCCACTCATTGAGAGACATATAGTTTGTCTTGTTACTGTTGACCTTCATTCCTCTCCTCCGTAGAGCATATGTCCACATATCTAGAGTCTCTTCAGCCTGTTCCACACACTCACTACAGATCACAATGTCATCCGCAAACACCATAGTCAATGGGGACTCCTGTCTGATCTCATCTGTCAACATGTCCATCACTATTGCAAATAAGAAAGGGTTCAATGTTAATTCTTGATGTAATCCCACCCCCACCTTGAACGCATCTGTCACTCCTACCGCAGAACTTACCACTGTCACACTGCCCTCGTATATATCCTCTACCACTCTTACCTACATCTCCGCCACTCCGGACTTCCTCATATGATATCACAAGTGCTCTGTAGGCACCCTGTCATATGCTTTCTCTAAGTCAAGAAAGACACAGTGCAACTCCTCCTGACCTTCTTTATACTTGTCTATCAACATCCTCAGAGGAAGCATTGCATCTGTAGTGCTCTTTTCTGGCATGAAACCATACTGCTGATCACTAATCATCACCTCCCTTCGTAGCTCTCTGTAGAAGTAAAAGACACCTAAATAATTCCACATTAAAAATATCTGTAACTAATAAAGAGGTTGGTGCTTGCAAACAACTTTATATTTCATCTACAAAATCAGTGCCCTCTGCCCCTGAAGAGTAATGTGACCCCCCCCCCCCAAAAAAAAATATAACACAGTATTGGCAGTCCATCTACATGATGTGGGACTAGAACCCACAACCTTCAGCATCAAAAGCAAGTATGTCAACTGCTGTCCTACTAACACGGCTTTCAAATTCAGTAGTACAGTGATGTCCATTTGCTAAACAGAACAGTTGTATATTGAAAACTGCATGAGCAGGAGTAAACTTCTCTTCCTCTGAAGCTCGCAATTCCTTGAAAATGCATTGAAGTGGTCAATTTCTTGAAAATGCCCTGAAAAAACACACACTTCCTTGAAAATGTACTGAGATAGTTGGTGTAAGACATACTTGTCAACTGTCAGGATTTTTGCTTCATATTTTTGGTGTACTCCTCTTAAAATCTGTGTTTTCTGGCAAACTACACAGGATTGAAGTCACTAAATAGTGACATAAGTTTGAGTTTCAGACTTTATATTCTTCATAAAAATGCAAGCTAACACAAAACCTGTTATTTATTTATTTATTATTTATTTTACATTTGTTGACTGGGATAGTCTGACTGGATACATGTCCATTTTCAGCAGAGGCCTGGGGAGAAAAGCTCCAAGATAATAATACATATTGAACATTTAGTAAATGCTAGTTTCAAGCAGATTACAGTCATAAGCAATACCAGCATTTAGCATATATAGTACTTATTATAAAACACTTTACAAAACATAACATTATTTTCAAAGTTAAACATACATAACATTACATTCAGGTTTAAGACGCACTGAGTAGCAGTTATACAATTGACCCTTCCTGAAATGGAGTGGTAGAAAAAAGTTAGAAGTAGTTGAAAGTAAGGCACCTAAGAAATAGAGAGGTCACTAGTCAAGTAACCAATGAGTTTTGAAGTATTTCTTGAGTTTGTTTTTGAATTGAGTTAGTGAGGGTTCTAGGGTCAAGTCAGCTGGGAGTCTGTTCCATATATTTCCAACAGAGTTGGCAAACAGAGAGTCCCCAGCTGAGTAGTTGGATTTGTATGTTTGAACTAGGAGTCTAGTGGATGATCGAAGTGGCCAGGTGCTGGTGTAGGGGCTGATAATATTTTTTAGTGCAGGTGTATTTTCTGGTTGGTAAAGGACTTTGTGCCACTATTAGCTGATTGAACTGCAGTAGGCTTGGCAGTTCAAGCCATCCTAGGTGATTTAGGTTGTGACAGTGGTGTGTTCGGTAGGCTGTGCCAGTAGCAAATCTGGCAGTGTGGTTATAGCAGGATGATAGTTTATTAAGATCTGTTTTGTTTAAGTTAGAGAATAGAGGTGAGACATAGAGAAGAGTTGATAGCAGATGGGAACGGGCAATTGCAGTTCTAGCAAGTGGGGTAAGGAAAGGTTTGATTCTGTAGAGAGAGCCAAGTTTTTTTATTAATGGTTTTGATAGTTTGATTGATATGCACATCAAACTTCAGGTTATCAACTATGACACCCAGTAGTTTAGTTTGGGCTTCTGGGGAGATGATACTGCCATTGTTAGCAGTTATGTTGAAGGCTGGCAGGGGGTCCTGCATGTAGGGGAGAAGAGGAGCAACTTAGTTTTGTTGGGGTTTAGGATTAGATGTTGATTGGAGAGCCATTTTTCCACTGTATTGAAGGTAATTTGGGTTAATGTGAATAAAGTAGCTGGTGAGGTGTCAGAACAAATCAAGGTGGAGTCATCTGCATATTAAATGCAGGTAGCATCTGGGATGACTGAATGAAGGTCATTGATAAAGATGGAGAAAAGAAGGGGTCCTAGTATCGAGCCCTGGGGGACTCCTAATGTGATGGATAGGCGAGATGATAGCTTGTCCTGCCATAGGACCGCCTGTTGCCTGCCCTGCAGGTAGGATTGAAACCATTGGAGTGCATGGTTGTTTAAGGAGAAGGCCTTCAAGGTATTTATAAGCATTTTGTGGTCAACTATGTCAAAAGGCTTGGATAGATCTAGAAAGAGTGCTGAGAATAGTTTGTTATTATTGCAGTTGTGGTTAATGACAGAGAAAGAGGAGGGCAGTAGTAGTACTGTGGTGTGGCTTAAAGCCATGCTGAAAGCTGGACAACAGCTTGTTGTGTATGAGGTAGTGCATGAACTGTATGTGTACACACTTCTCAATAATTTTAGCTAGAGGCGACAGAATAGCTATGGGTCTAAAGTTTGACAGTTCAGTGGAACTACCTCCTTTATGGAGAGGTATGACATGGGAGATTTTCCATATAGTGGGTACAGTAGCTTCAGATATAGCTTTGTTAATCAAGATAGAGATGGGGTAGGCTATTGTGTCAGCAGCCTTTTGCAGATAGTCTGCTAGGAGGAGGTCGGCAGCCAGGGTGGTAGGTCTTAGTTTCTTAAGTAGGGCGTGAACAAGTTGAGTAGGAACAGGTTGGAAGGTAAAGTATGTTTGGGTACTGGGTGTGGCTACATTAGAATTAGAGCCATTGGGAGAGAGTTGACTGGCTAGAGACTGGATAGTCTCTGTGAAGAAGCCGTTGAAGTTAATGTCTACTGGGGATTTTTGTTGGGAAGCTGAGGGGGATGGAGTGGCGGTTTGGCCTGGGTGGAGTAGTTTGTTTATTCCTGCCAGAACTTTTGAGGTTTGTTTTGGTGTTTTTGCAGTAGATGGTAGTAGCGGTTCTTTTTGTCTAAGGTTATGGATTTTTTGGTGTCATTCCTTAGCTGTCTGAATCATAGTTGATCAAGTGGGGCTTTTGTTTTTCGGTAGGTGGCCCATGCTTTGTTTCTGAATGAACTTTTGCTTTTGGTATCTTTAGAAAGCCATGGTGCAATATTAACTGTGGTTCTAATAGAGCGGCAGGGAGCATGGGAGTTAAGAATAGCAAGGAATTTGGTGTTAAAGTATGCTACTGCTTCATCTAGGGGGAGACTTTTTAGTACTGACCAGTTGCATGCCTTAAGTTCATTTTGAAACTTGGTGAGAATAAAATTCTTGTTGTTTCTTAATGTTCTATAGGTGGGTTGGTAGGAGCAGTCTACTTTGAGCTTGATTACATAGGTGAGGCAATGGTCACTTAGGTCATCAGGCAAAGTGCCTGATTTATAAGACTGAAGATGGGTATTGACAAGTATCCAGTCTAGGGTAGTTTCCTTGTTATTGGGTTTTCCTGTCCTGGTGGGGGAGGTTATGATTTGAGCAAATCCATAGAAGTTTATGTGGGTTGTGTGGGTTTCACAAGAGCAAGTGTTAAAGTCATTGTTGAAATCTCCAAGAACAATTGTTTATTGCGGTGGTTATTGGATAACCAATATAAGAAGTCTTCTAAGGTTTTTGTGTTCCTCCCTGGGGGAATGTAGAAACAGACAATGTTTACATTTTTGTTTTTGTTAATTTGTAGTTTTGAGATAAGAATTTCAGCATTATTGAACTGGGGTAGTTGTTGGGTGTCTATGCTGACAGATAGGGTAGACTTGTAAAGTATGGCTACCCCACCACCCTTTCTGGTGGTATGGTCTAGTTGAAACATACTATACCCTGGTGGTAGAATCTCATGGTCCTTGGTGGCTGGCTTCAGCCACGTTTCTGTTAGGCATAATATATCTGGGAAATGAACAGATAAGAGGGCATGCAGTTGCTGAGTTTTGATGTTCTTCATCTCACATTGCTGCAGTCCTTACATATGGGTAGTCCGCTGTCCTCGGTCGGCCCGAATACCAAAGTATTAGGCTGACGTCGGTCATGGGCGCTCAGATCTGACATCAGAGCGTCAGGGTATAAAAGCGCATGACCGACGTCATATCCTCAGTCTTTTTTGCCGCATGGTCCGATGCAGAAGCAGCATTGCAAGTGCCGTTCGTCGTTCTGAAATTTTCGTATTCTGAGTTTCAGACCGAAACCAAGTTGGGCTAAGTACCCGTTAGAATATTTTTGTTTTTCTTGCCTCAGTTAATTCCGGATGTCAGAAAAAGTGAATAATTGTATTTCTTGTGGGAAACAGATACCGCATAGGGATTATCACTCTCTTTGCATTCCTTGTTTGGGACCGGACCACGACGTAGTCGGATGTCGGTTTTGTGCTAGGTTTAATAAGCGCACTATAAAAAGAAGGTTAGATTGTGCTAGGTTAGTCTTTGGTAAGCGGTGTAATTATAATATGCCGTCGGATCCTCCGACGCCCGCTTCCACGAAGAAGCGCAAAAACAAATCCTTGAAACCTAGACAGGTTGATTTGTCCGTTTCGGACGCTGGTGCTGCAGAAACTACAGTGGAGCAGGGGGATCCGGCTGAAGTTTCTGTTGAGTCTCAGGGGGAAACTTTGATTTTGCAGGATGTGACCTCACAGGAGTCAGGTCAAGCTGAAGGGGCCTCTCAGGTTACTGTTCTCCCTTCTATGCCTAAGGTGGTTAGGCCTTCTGCTACTATTTCTATGGCTTCTTCTAAGGGCAGGTCTGTTTTGCCTTCCTCTGGTGTCCCTCCAGGTACTTCAGGGTCTGTGCCTAAAAAGCACATGCTTAAAATGGCAGAAGATTTGATTACTTTAATTAGAGGTTCTATGCCCCCTCCTGATGAGAGGCCCAGGGTGGAGCCAGAGTTGGAAAGTTTGGATCAGGCCTCAGATGACTCAGACTCTTCTGCTGAAGATATTCAAGATTTTCCCCCTTATTCGGATTCTGATGCAGAGGATTCCACTCCTTCTGCTTCTCCTCCAGAGGATTTTTCATTTTCAGAAACGCTGCATTCCATGTGGGAGCATTTTAAGTGGGAAGGACAGGATTTCTCTGATACACGGAAGAGGCTTAGGGAATTCTTGTTTTTACCACAGCATAGACCCTTGGCTATACCTCCTGTTTTGGATGTTGTTCAAGATGTTTTCTCGGAGGCTTCCCTTAATCCAGATTCTTTGCCTCCTGCGCCAGTTAAACCGGACAGGTATTACAGGGTGCCTGAGGCTCATAAATATCTGTATAAGAGTCCTAGGGCGGACCCAGAAACTATTAGTCAGGGGCCTAAGGGTGTTAGAGCTTCTGTTGTAAAGAATCTGGTTCCTCTAGATAAGGAAGCTAGAGCTTTGGATAGATGGGGTAAGAAGGTGTATACCTCTTCTACTTTAGCAATGAGGGCTTTAAATTGCCAGTTTCATATGTTGAAATATCAGAATTTCCTCCTTTCTCAGCTAAAATCTAAAGTGGATGCTTTGGCAGAGGGCATAGAGTGTAAAGAATTGCAGGATTTAGTACATGTCTCTGAACAGGTGGGTAAGCATTCTTTGCAGTGTGGTTTTGATGCTGTACAGGCCTCTTCTAGGGTGGCTGCCACTGGTTCAGTTCTTCGTAGGCACGCCTGGCTTAAGGATCAGAATTTGTCCGAGCATGTTAAAACTAGAATTCTGGATGCCCTTTACAGTCTGAAGTTTTGTTTGGTCCCCTGTGGAGTCGGTTTTGAAAAAATGGAAGACAAGGCTAAGTCCATGCAGACTGTTAAAGATTTTTGCAGGTGCAACCTCCAAAGTTTAGTAGAAATTGGCCTACTAAGGGGTGGACCTACCCTTCTTCTGATTCTCAGTCTAGGGGTAGATCTAGACGTGGCAGGGGCAGAGCTCACAGTACATTCAGGCCTAGAACTTGGAGTTCACCTGCACAATCTGCAGGTGAGGGCAGGGGCCAGTCCTTTCGTAAACAGGCCCAATGACCTGCATTTCAGCTGCCAGATTCTTCTTCCCTGGCAGCTCCTTTGGGAGGAAAGTTAGCACTCTTCAAGCAAAACTGGCTTTTAGTCACCCAGGACAAATGGGTATTGGACATCATAAACCGAGGCTACAAGTTCTATTTCCATACATCGCCTCCTTTCAAAGGCATGCCAGACGTTCCTCCTCGGCAAAGGATAGAGGCTCACAAGCAGATTTCTTTACTTCTTCAAATAGGAGCTATACAGCCAGTTCCTCTGTCAGAAGTGGGACTAGGATTTTATTCTCGCCTGTTTCTAGTACCAAAGAAAGGGAACACGTGGAGACCAATTTTGGATTTATTTATCCTCAACACTTATCTGGACATTCCAAAGTTCAAAATGCTGACGTTACAACAGCTTTTACCTCTGTTGGGAAAAGATCACTGGATGGTAACTCTGGATCTCAAAGAGGCTTATCTTCATGTTCCTATCAGGCCCAGTTGCAGGAGGTACCTACGTTTCGGGCTGGAAATTTACATTATCAGTTCTCTGCATTGCCCTTTGGCTTATCTACTGCCCAGAGTGTTCACAAAGGTTCTGGCTCCAGTGATAGCCTTTTTCAGGTTAAGAGGAATACAGATTTATCCTTATTTGGACGATTGCCTGATTATTGCACAACACAAAGACGAACTTCTGCATCATCTACAGTATGTGATGGTAGTGTTAAGATGCCTAGGGTATTCTGTGAACGAAACAAAGTCCAGTCTAGTACCCTCTCAGGACATGTGCTTTCTGGGTGTGAGACTGAATACAGCTTCCCAGATGGCCTTTTTGACCCCGGACAAACAAAGAAGCCTTTCTCTTTATTTCCATCAAATGACTCTACAGTCCAGGCTGACTGCAAAGACAGTCCTTCAAGCCTTGGGGTTCATGGCATCTTGTATTCTGGTGCTTCCCAATGCCAAACTGCATATGAGGAAGCTTCAATGGTATCTCAAAATGTATGGACACAACACTGCCAAGATCTAGACACTGTCATTCAGATAATACCTTGCATTCAGAAAGAATTTTTGTGGTGGGCTCAGGAATGTCACCTAAACAAGGGACTCTCTGTGACCCGACCAGAGGCGAGTCAGATTCTAACGACAGATGCCTCGGACAAGGCTTGGGGAGCACACCTCAATGGAAAATGGGTGCAAGACACGTGGCCTGTCAGACTTCAACATTTGCATATCAACTTGAAGGAGATGTTAGCAGTCCAATTTGCATTGATGGCTTTCAAGGATTTACTTCACCCAGGTCAGGTGTTGATTCAAACAGACAACACTACTGTCATGTGGTACATCAACAAGCAAGGGGGAACCCATTCGTACCCTCTTTGCAGGCAAGCGATGATTTTGTGGGAGACTGCTCTCAGTTTACACCTCAATCTTCAGGCAAGGTTTCTACCAGGAGCACAGAACTCCTTAGCGGATGTGTTGAGCAGACAAATTGTGGATCCTCACGAGTGGAAACTGGATCCTCATGTGTTTCAAAAGTTGACAGTGTTATGGGGGACTCCAGACATAGATCTGTTCGCTTCTCCACTAAATTACCAGTTGCCAAAGTTTTGCACAAAAATGTTTCATCCCACAGCTTGGAAGGTGGATGCTCTATCATTCAGTTGGAGCAATCTTCATGTCTATGCCTCTCCACCTCTGCCTCTCATTCCCAAGGTACTCCTGAAGGCCAGAATAGACAAGCCATCCATGATTCTGATAGCGCCGGATTGGCCTCGACAGCACTGGTACCCACTACTGAGGAGTTTGGTACGGGAGCCTCCATGGCCCTCTGCCTTTGATTCCGCATCTTTTGTCTCAGGAGGGCAATCACTTCCTCAATGTCAAGATTCAGTCTCTGCATCTCACAGCCTGGCATATTCTGTTTTAGACCCTGGAGGGTCTCAGCTTCCACAACAAGTTTTGAATGTTATTTTGGAGGCCAGAAGGCCTAGTACAAGGAAAGTTTACGCTGATAAATGGAGGATATTTTTTCTTTGGAGCAAAGCGAAGGACTTTGATGTTTCCAAGCCTGATTTAAGTGTTTCTCTTCAATATCTTACTGAGTTATTGGACAGGGGTTTGTCTTTCTCCTCGATAAAGGTTCATGCTGCAGCCATTTCTGCTCACTATGACTGTGACCCTCCTTTATTTTCCCATCCTTTGTTTAAGCAATTTCTTAGAGGGGCAAAGAACATAAGACCCCCCACGTAGAGCTCCTACTCCTGCTTGGGATCTCAATTTTGTGTTGGAAAAGCTTACTCTACAACCTTTTGAGCCTGCAGCTACTGCCGAGTTAAAGTATTTATCATGGAAGACTGCTTTTTGTTGGCCATTACCTCTGCAAGAAGGGTTTCTGAATTACAGGCCCTTATGGCAGTGGAACCTTTCCTGATTTTTCATAAGGATAGGGTATCTTTGCGTACTAATCCTTCCTTTATGCCTAAAGTGGTTTCTAGTGTGGCCTTGAACCAAACTATTCATTTGCCTACTTTTATGCAAACCCCAAAATAAAGGGAGAAGATTTTGCATACTTTGGATATTCACAGGCAGTTACGTTATTATTTGAGCAGAACCAAGGGGTTCAGGCAGTCTCAGCAGTTGTTTGTTTCTTTTGCTTTGGGTTCTCAGGGAAAACCTGTTTCAAAACAAACTATTTCTAAATGGATTGGGTTTTGTATTTCTTTCTGTTATTCCCATCATGGTAAGGAGATTCCGGCTGGAATCAGACCTCATTCCACTAGAGCTACTGCCACTTCTACTGCCTTTCTAAGGGGGGTAGCTACAAAAGATATTTTGGAAGCAGCCACTTGGAGTTCAGTACATACTTTTTCCAAGCATTACCACCTTCCTCTTTATTCTAAGTCTAGGGCTGGATTTGCCACTGCAATATTACTGGGCATTTTAGCAGCCCCTAATGCTTTATGATTTTGCCATCCTCCCTTTAACTCTGCTTTGGGATTCTACCCATATGTAAGGACTGCAGCAATGTGAGATGAAGAACATAGTACAGTTTTGTACCTACCATAAATGTAGATGTTCGAAGATCCACATTGCTGCAGTCCAATTTACCCTCCCTCCTTCCCCTCTGTAGTTTGGCATGGTTTTATGGTTTGGGTGATGGTTGTTGTTGGAGGTATCCTGTTTTTGGGCTGTGGCCTTTCTTTTTAGGGCCTTCTGACATCTGGGGCAAGAAAAGACTGAGGATATGACGTCGGTCATGCGCTTTTATACCCTGACGCTCTGATGTCAGATCTGAGCGCCCATGACCGACGTCAGCCTAATACTTTGGTATTCGGGCCGACCGAGGACAGCGGACTACCCATATGTAAGGACTGCAGCAATGTGGATCTTCGAACATCTACATTTATGGTAGGTACAAAACTGTACTTTATTTATGCTCCTAATGTTTAGATGGCAGGCCAGCATTGAGCTAGGAGGTCTATTTGTTGGAGCTATAGAGGTAGGGGATGTAGTAGATAGGGGGGATTAGGGCCAACAGGTGGGTATGGACCAGGGTTTGGGTGGATGTCGCCATCCATTGTGAGGTTGTAGTGTATCCTGAGTATGAGTTTTAAGATTTTGAATAAAGTTTTGTAATAGTGTCTAGTTTTATGACTAATGTAACTAGGTGTAATAAGATGGTAGTATTTAGGGGTTAAGGAGGTAAGCACGAGGGAAGTGAGTAAAAGTGCATTGTTACCTGTTGTAGATGGGATGGATGTTTGGAATTTAGGGTAGTGGAAACCCGGGTGATCCTGGTATTCGTAGGCTGTTAGGAGATATGGGATGAGTAAAAGGGTTAGAAGTAGAGTTAATAAGACTATTTTGGGTGATAGCATACCTATTGAATGGTATTTGACACTTAGGCAAAAGGAAAAGTAGAGTTGGAGGACTGGTGGTATCAGGTTGAGAGTGGTGCTGTTGAGTGACAAGTTGCTACTGATTGTTTTAAAAACATGGGGTGTGGTCTAGTACCAATAAATGTAGCAGCACCAGGGGTGGGAGGGATTTGGGGGCAGGGAAGGATGCAAAGCAAGCCCGAGCGAAGCGAGGGCAAGCGCAACACGGATGAACCAATGCCTGTACTAAGTTGTAGCAGTTTAATCTGTATGAGGAAAGGGGGGGTGAAGAGAAGGCAGTAGGAGTGGTTAGAGGAATACCTTGATTGGCTGACACCACACCAGAGGTTAGTTGAATGTGAGGGCCTACAATTTGCACTCAGCACTGTAATGTTTCTTGCACTCAACACTTTAATTTTACTTATGTTTAGCAGGAAAGACAGACCAACAGTATGTAATTCTGAGGATTATTACAAGGGTTACTTGTTCAAATGTCAGACAAGTAAGTAAAACTTTCAACAGGAATATATGTCTTGAGTGTTAGAAAGGCAGAAAGGTATAAATTATACCTGTAAAAATTAGGGTCAGAGAGACAAATGTAAGAGTCAGTGTACTTTAGTTACATGGGAAAGTGGCAAACACTCAAGTAGAAAAGAGCCCTATGGCTGACCAAAATGGTGACTTGCTTAATTACACAGCACTGTAAGAGAAAGCTTAACAAATGCTTTTTGTGTGTGTAACCTACTCTGATTAATTGCTGGAAGAAACAATTTTTGTTGTGTTTTCCAGTTGCTATCCTGTAGACACCGTTATTCAGGAGCTGCAGTTTGTTAGTGTAGGTAAATGTGAAGTTCAAACTGAGACACACCACGTCAGCCAAGGGGGGAAGAGAGAGGGAAATCCTAAGCACCTAGATTTGAAAATGATCAAGTAAAATGAAAAAGTAGAATCCAGTCTGGCAGCAAAAGAAAACCTTTTAATTAAAATAATCAAAGTACAATAAGTAAAAAGCAATAATCCAAGTAAGGGCTTTCATTTGTCACACTGACAAACTTCTTCTGACAATAAGAAACATCGCTTCCTTCTGTTAAAACCATTTGAAATTCCCTCCTTTCAATACTGTTGGTCCATTTCGCAAAAAACATAATGACAGCAAAATCACCCCCCCCACCTTAGACACACAAGACTGAAGCATATCTAAAAGGTGTAGTCATATAATTAAGCTAAATATACCTCAAATAATTACATTATAAAACCTTAAAAATATAAATATAATAAGCAACCCAAATACTGAGAGTACATGTAATACCTGCGTAAAAAGTTATAAATGTAAAATAAACCCAAGATATTAATTTAATAAAAGTGATTATTTACATAACATGAAAGAAATTTTAACCAGTCATACTTATAGCCCAAGTTCCATAAATGAAATGAATGGAGCACATAGGTGTATAAGGAGCATTTTATATGATCTTTTCATTGAGAGTAGTATTGATATGGATGAGTTAAATTACATGACTGTAATACATCCCAGGACACCTGTCCTATTTTGAGTCTCTAAAATCCACAAGAATATTATAAAACCACATAAGATACCCATTGTCGATGCACAAGGTTCGATAACTAATCTTATAGCCAAATATTTGGATGGAAAATTAAAACAGTTTGTTATGGCAGGATCTCACTTGTGCAAAGACTCTTGGGACTTTCTAACTAGGATAAAATAAGCCCAATTTGATAAAACAGATAAATTAATTACTGTGGATGTAAAGGATTTATACTCTGTCATACCACATGGGACTGTTATCGAATGGGTAAATAATTTCTTGACTAAAAGGGGCTTCACACAAAGTAAAATCAACCTTTATGAACAACTGCTGGACATTGTACTCAAAAAAACAACTTTGTAATGTTCAACGGTAAATTATTCTTACAAAATGAGGGAGTAGCTATGGGTTCTCTGTGTGGAGGCCTATATGCAAATATAGTCGTGTGTATGGGAAGAACAATACATTTTTCCATCTACATTTTTTCAGTATTGTAAGATATACCTACGCTTTTTAGATGATATATTTATTTTGTGGAATGGTGGAAGTACATTAATTGATGACTTTGTGAATTATATTAATCAAACTGCTTCTTTTTTAAAATTTACAGCTGTTAAGGATTTTAACCAGATTTCTTACTTAGATGTTCTATTGAGAAAATATTACGAAACTAATTCCATTATATCAAAAATTTTCCACAAGGAAACCTGCAGTAATAGTTTTTTGCACTGTGAAAGCTGCCATCCACATACACAGAAACGAGCTGTCCTAAAGGAACAATTCGTGAGGGCAGCTAGAATGGTCACTAAATGGGATGACTTCATATCTGAATGTGAACTTCTAAAAACCATGTTTTTACACAGAGGTTACCCAAATTCTTTGGTGGATTATGTTATACAGGAGGTTCGCACCAAGAGAAGTATTGGCCACTTTAAACCCTTGTTAACAAATGAAACCACTGTGCAAGAAACAAACCCTAATATTTTTATTCCAAGCAACAATGATGATGAACATTCAACAATGCCTAACGCGGAGAACAATCGGATTACTTCTACTAATAACAATAATACTATTAATCAGAATTTTAAGTGTAGTTAATTCCGATAGCTCTGCTATTAGATCTATTTTAGAGAAAAATTGGGCTTTTTTGTTGAATGATTCTTTGCTTAGGAATAAATTAGATATACATCCCCCCATTGTCTACAAAAAAGGTTACAACCTCAAGAAATGTTTTGAGACTACTTTTAATAACAACTGTCAAGGCTACATGTATAAATGTGGTCGATGTAAATTTTGTAACCTTATTTTAGAAACCTGTGGGGTTCTTGTAAATGGGCAACATATAAAGATCATGGGTAGATTTTGTTGTTTTTCCGAAAAGGTTGTTTAAAAGGCTAACCTTTTTCTTTCTCATACTACATCTCTCCTTCACTCTTCCTATTAGTATCTGTCTTATTTCTTCTCCTTTTACAGTACTAATCGACCTAGGTACATTCTATGTAAAATTGCTAATATGGTATTAACTGCTCATCGAAATGTGCTTCTCCTGAATCTATCTTGCATTCTGTGTGATGTTATGATTTTCTAATTTGTTACTTATAAACATTTGTAATATTTTGTAATGTACTTAGTATTTAGTGGAGCTTTTCTCCTCGGGCCTCTGCTGAAAATGGACATGTATCCAGCCAGACTAGCCCGGTCAACAAATGTAAAATAAAATAAATAAAATAAATTGTGCTATATGTGTACCCAGTGTGTGTCATTTTATGTGGGGAAAACAGAAAGGAAATTGAAAGAAAGGATGGGTGAACATCTTAGAGCTATTAAAGATAAAGTTGAAAATAATGCTTTAGCAAAACACATTTGCTTAAATGCCACACATCCGTTCAAATTCATTGTTTTAGATATTTAAAAAAACAATGTTGGTGTGGGGGGGGGGGCATGGCCAGCCCATTTAGAAAAAATGGAATTGGGGTGGCAAATTCACCTGCGAGTACATTTTTGGCCAGGCCTGAATGAGTCTTTTTCCCTTAACAGCATATTAAAATCTCTGGACAGATAATTTATTCCATTATTTATTTTTCCATCATTAATATTCATTATGGCTATTATACCTTATTATATTTATACTATACTTTTTATTATTCACCATACTTGAATTTCATAATATTTATACATAAAATGTACACATTTATACACCACCAAACTGTGTGTGCGTTCAGTATATTGTGGCCATAACTTTTCATTATCTTAGGTTTATTTTACATTTATTAACTATTTACGCATGTATTACACATACTCTCAGTATTTGGGTTGTTTATTATATTTTTAAGGTTTCATAATGGTTTTATAATGCAATTATTTGAGGTATATTCAGCTAATTTGTATGACTACACCTTTTAGATATGCTTCAGTCTTGTGTGTCTAAGGTGGTGGGGGTGATTTTGCTGTCATTTTGCTGATACCATGTTTTTTGAGAAGTGGACCAATAGTATTGAAAGGATGGAATTTCAAATGGTTTTAACAGAAGGAAGTGATGTTTCTTATTGTCAGAAGATGTTTCAGTGTGACAAACGAAAGCGCTTATCTGGATTATTGATTTTTACTTATTGTACTTTGGATTATTTTAATTAAAAGGTTTTCTTTTGCTGCCAGACCGGATTCTACTTTTTCATTTTACTTAGATTTGAAAACGATGCCTGTACTCTATTGTTATTGTTATTCTAACAACATTCTAAGTTTATAAGAGCAGTATTTAAAATCTGTTCCTATTTTGGGTTTTGTCCACCCATTATTTAAGGCTTTTTCCAGATTTCTTTTATTAGGAAATTGAGAGGTATGATTGGTATAGGAGATTCAGGCGCTTGTCTCCTGTAGCCAAGGTAGAGGGTATGAGTCTGGTTAAATTAACTAACCTGCCATTAACTAGGGCATGTCACACACACACACACGAATACATGAGTACCTGGCATATCATATTGCAGATCTCCAGTGTACAGCAGAGAGAAATGTTCTAATGTATCAGCTTGCTGAAATATCTGCTCTGCTCTGTTTCATGAGTGGAATTACGAATAGTAGACTTGCATGCATTGTGTGCATCAGGACATGCATGCAGAGATGTAAGTGTGTTCTTAAAGAAAAACACCTTTAAAGATGTGTAGTGTTTTTTTTTTTTTTTTTACTTGTGGCAGCCAAGCTAGCCAGTGAGGGCCCTCTCACAGCCAGTGGACACTAGGCGACTGCCTTGGTTGCCTAGAGCTGGATCCGGCTCTACATATGTGGACACTCTTGGCATCATTAACAAGTCTGCATAAGATGCTCATGTTGTAAGTGAGATTTAGTTTCAGTGCAACCATAGCACTGCCTCCTTACCTAGATTCAAAGCTTGTCTTACCTTTAGACCTGAGGGAGACTTCTGAGGTATCTCTGTTTGTGTCAGAGACAATATCACCTCAGGACAAGTCCCCTTTGATCCTAATACTGAACTTATTGAACTCCATCTTACCTTTAATAACTATATGCTTACTAAATGTACTTAATGAACTGTCCTTATCTAAAAAATAGGCTCATAGGAAGTTACTAGGCTAATGGCCTTAGAGCTTTTACCAGCTTAACCAAGTTATACCCATGTTCCCTGACTGACCGTGATAGATGGTATGTATTTGCAGTGCTAGTCTGTGATCAGTACCAGGAGTGAATTTACGCTGTCCCATCCAGTTGTCCAGGTTGCGCTTAAATACGGCCATTGAGGAGTTCTGCTTCACGTAAACTGGGAATCTATTCTAGAGGAGTGGCAATCTGTAGGAGACGTGTCTATCTGATCAGCATGTCCTGTTTGTCGCAGGCTAGGTTAAGATCTCTGAGCGATTAAGTAAATACCTTTATATTTGGTGATTTCAGTTGTCCTTCATTTAGCTGGTATACCTACACCAACAAGTTGAGTTTGTCCAAAAGTTCTTAAATCTAGTGAACAGTAACTCTGTAGAGCTAATGGTTAACTAGCCCATCAGGGAGCAGAACATTTGGATCTCGTACTCCTCAGCATTGCTACCACTTGTACCAAGCCTTCTGTTTTTCTATCCCTAGTTAAATCATACCACAAATTAGTAACCTCTTCCTTTAAAGTCACTATCCCCACAGTAATAATCTGTTCTGAATTCAAGGACTTTTAAGCATACTAACTTGCTTAAATTTGGTGAGAAGCTAAGTTTACTTGCAGTGTCGCCACTCTCACTGATGTTTCTGTTGCTATAAGGCCATGCAACATCATATGTTAAGTTGTCTATCTCGCCTTCGTTTCTTGCTTGTTGGGATCGGAGCCGATCCCCGGCTCCGACTCGGCCATCTTCTATAGCTCGAGAGCTGTTTACTGGCTCGAGGCTACCCCTTTATCCCATGATACCTAGCGCTAGCTATCCAGATCTTGTTTGCTGCTTCAGCTGCGAGGTTCGTTGTTACTGGCTCAGGCTCGTATAAGTTTTATTGCACTATTTTTTCTGTCAGATTAGGGTTTTTCTGATAGTTTATTGTTTTTATTATAGTCGCTAACTAGTTTGTTGTTGTTTAGTGTAATTGTAGTTTTCCCTTAGAACTCGTTTAAGTTAGAGAGTTCTCCCCCTCCCCCATCCCCCTCTATCCCTTGTAGCGTTTTAGTTTAAACCTTGTCCTCTTTCTATTTCATAGGTAGCCGTTTAAGTTAGAGGCTTCCTAGTTCCTTTAGAAAAAAAAAAAAACGTTCTTTACCTGTAGAATACTGTGTGTTTTTTTGGGTTTTTTTGTGGTAGTGTCTGTTTAGTTTTTTGCTGTTCGGCCTTGGCCAAAAACTTTTCAGTGTAGGTAGTATCTTAGTTGGATATGTCTAAAGAATCCAAGGTGTCTGGATTCAAGAAGTGTGACTCATGCTGTCAGAAAATGTCTCTGATAGATGGGCACACTTCTTGCGTCTATTGCTTAGGCACAGTGCACCTGCAGGACTCTTGTTCTGTATGCCATGCATTCAGCCCAAGGGTTCTGCAGGAGTGCAAAAATAAGCTTATTTTGAGGGGTCTTCTTAAGCCCCAGGATTCACTGGCCAAGACTCGGCCAGTGAAATCTCCTAAACTGACCAAATCATTGGCTCCCAGCTCGGAGCCGTCATTGGCCCAAGCCTTACCTACTACTTCCGTTCCAGCCGGAACCGAGGAGACTGCCTCCCCGTCGGCTCCACCAGTACCTTCGGAGCCATCGCGAACCCACAAGAGGCCGAGGTCCCCGTCTCTAGAGTCTATACATTCGGCCCCTCGTTCTCCCCTGTTGCAGAGTGACCGCAGTTACAGATCCTCCCACTCTTCTCGGTCCTCCAGGCTCTCGGATCACGACGTGGAGAGAGTGGTCAGTAGGTTGTCACAGGCACTGGCCAAAATGTTGTCCAGCCCTCCTCAACAGGTGTCTGCTCCGTCCGCTTCCATCGATGTTACTCCTCCGACTCCATTGAGCTCGGAGCCGGAGTTTGTTGGGGTTCAAATCATGGAACCGTCGGCACCGATAACGATTTCCCCTTTGGTTCCGTCATCGGCTCTGATCCCCTCGATGGTGCTGTCTGTCAAGGGATCTGGGCGCCGAAACTCCCTCATCGGCTCCGAGGGGGCGAGTGGCATCGGACCCTTGTCCGACCCCGTTCTCCTTCTCGGAGTGTCGGCACAGGTGAGCTTGGCTCCTACATCGGCCTCGGAGCCATCTCCCTCAGTGCGGAGGAGGATTCCGGTTTCCTCGGAACCAGAGCCTTCTCTGCATCGTGGCAGGGATGCCTTCGATGTCAGGAGGAGTGTACTGGCCTCTGAGTCAGCTCCACTTTCGACCCCACTGGCTCCGTCCCCCGTAGTGCCTGCATCAACCTCTGCCCCTCCTCCAGACCCCAAGCGTGGGGAACCAGCGCTCCAGAGCACCCCATTGGGTGTTTCCTCTTCTTCCGAGGCCTCTCCTAATCATTCAGAGGAGCCCCCTCAGAAGAGGAAGTCCAAGAGGAAGCACATTGACTCCCCTGAGTCTGTCACTTCGGATACGGATTTGGATGAATCAGAAGGGTCTCCGAGATCCCCCTCTGAAGATGTTTCCTTTTCGGACATCCTAGAAATCCTTAAGCAGAGGGGGAACTGGACTTCCCTAGCCCCTACCGAGGACGAATCTGTATTCCTGGATGCGTTGGGTTCCCGACCTTTCACCTCCTGGGTGTCTCTGCCTTTCGGTCCACTAATGTCAGTGGTGGCTCGAAGGGCCTGGTCAGCCCCAGATACAGTGGAACCAACCCTGAGGAGACCCGGCAAGTTTATCACTGCACCCCCCTGATAAACAGTTCCTTACTAAGGGTGTTCCCGTAGATGCCATGGTGGTAGCAGCAGCCAATAAAAAGGAGTTAGCGGAAACTTCTTCCTCTGTCCATCCTCCTAACAAGGAGTCTAGGACCATGGATAGATACGGGAAGCGAATGTTTGCTTCAGCGACCTTTTCCTTGAGGTCTCTGAATTACGTATGCCATTTTACCAGGCTTCAGAGGGATCTCATGAAAGTGCTTGGAGATTCCCTCCAGGATCCATCAGCTGAAAGGGCTCGAGCTAAAGTGGCTTCTCAGCTGGCGACCCTTAATTCAGTAATTAACTCCTCCATGAGGCTCATTTCCTATGCAGCCGATGGTGCGAGTAGAGCTGCAGGTACAGGCGTGGCCCTCGGGAGACACGCATGGATGCGGCTGTGTAATTTTGCGGAACTGTTTAGAGCGTCGTTCACCAACACTCCCTTTGACTGTTCATTTCTTTTTGGACCAGAGGTGAAAGACACTCTGACTAGGTGTGAACAAGAAGGCAAGACTCTCTCTGCCATGGGAGTCCGTTTTTCCACTCCTTCTAGACCATATCCCAAGGGTCAGAAGAGTGGTAAATTGTGGTTTCGGAAATCCCAGGCAGCCTCGCCTGACACACAGTGATTTTTCCTCCAGGGGCGGAGGAGAAAACAACAACAGATGCCGCCCTCGGGGCAGAGGGGGTCTGCAGAACCAGGGCAGCAGAGAATCCTTCTCTGACAAGCCCTTCCAGCATCCCTGAAGGGTTGCCCGGCTGCCCGCCTCTGGAGACTCTAGAGACGGGGACCTCGGCCTCTTGTGGGTTCGCGATGGCTCCGAAGGTACTGGTGGAGCCGACGGGGAGGCAGTCTCCTCGGTTCCGGCTGGAACGGAAGTAGTAGGTAAGGCTTGGGCCAATGACGGCTCCGAGCTGGGAGCCAATGATTTGGTCAGTTTAGGAGATTTCGCGAGACAAATGGGTACACTCAATCATATCCGTTGGCTACATAATTCCCTTCTTTCAGCCCCGCCTTACTGTCAAGCAAATCCCTTCCAGATGTTCCACCCAATCTGGGGGCCCAAGCAATCATAGAAGTTTCAAGACTGCTAGAAAAAAAGAGTCATCCAGGAAGTCCCAGCAGACCAACTCTGATCCAGAACTTACTTAAGGTTCTTTTTGGTACCAAAAAAGACAGGGGACTGGAGACCAATATTGGATCTCAGCAGACTAAACAGGTCTGTTCAAAGAACGAGGTTTCAGATGGTCACGCTGCAGTCCATTCTACCCTTTTTGAGTCAGGACAGTTGGATGTGCTCAATAGATCTTCAGGATGCGTACTATCACATCAAAATGGACAGGCGCTCCAGGAGATTCCTTCGCTTCTGGCTGGGAGCCAGTCATTACCAGTTCAGAGCTCTGCCCTTTGGTCTCACCACAGCCCCCAGAGTGTTCACCAAATGCATGGCAGTAGTCCCGGCTCAACTGAGGCATCAAGGATTCCAGGTGTTTCCATATCTAGATGACTGGCTCCTTACTGCTACTACCAGGCATCAACTCCTTCAAACGAGGGACTATACAATCACAATTTGTGCCCAGCTAGGCATTACTGTAAATTTCAAAAAATCTGCCTTATTGCCCTATCAATCTATTACCTATATAGGAGCAGATTTAGATACAAGAAGTATGTCCGTAAGGCTACCGCCAGACAGGGTGGCCACAATTGGGCAGCAAGTTCATATCCTCATGCAATGCAAAAGAGTACAAGTCAGGTTGGGCCTTCAAACTCTGGGTTCTATGGCAGCGGCAATTCTTCTGATACATCTGGCCCATTTTCACATGAGAATCCTTCAGTGGCTTCTCTTCACACAGTGGTCCTTTCAACAGCTCCCCATGTCTCACATGATTATAATTACAGAAACAAGCAAAAGGCACCTTTCCTGGTGGATGATCTCCCCTCTAGTGTCTCAGGGCAGACCATTCATCCAGCCTCCCCCGGTTGCCACAGTGTCCACGGATGCCTCACTGATGGGGGGGGGGGCATTATCAGGGCAGGACAGTCCAAGGCACTTGGCAGCCTCACGAGTACCATCTGCACATAAATGTCTTGGAGATGAGAGCTGTGCTCCTAGCATTGCAAGCACTTCAGGACTCCCTCCCTTCTGGGACCATTGCAATTCAAATGGACAACATGTCAGTAGTGTGGTACATCAGCAAGCAGGACGGAACCAGGTCCTACCCCCCTATGTCGAGAAGCACTCAGACTCTGGCAGCGGGCGATTTCCTCCCAATGATTTCTGATTGCGACGCACATCCCTGGGAAGTCCAACGTCATAGCGGACAGGTTCAGCAGAGCTATTCTCATGCTTCACGAGTGGTCTTTGAATCAGGTAGTAGTGGATATGATCTTCCACAAATGGGGACAGCCTTGCTGCGATCTGTTTGCCACCCCCTTCAACAGCAAATGCAGCAACTACTTCTCCCTTTTACCGCTTCCCGATCACCCTCCCAGATTCGCTCTAGTCCACGATTGGCCTCAGGGACTTCTTTATGCCTTCCTGCTGTTCCCTCTTATACCCAAACTCATGCAGAAAGCTATATCGCTGGGTTGCAAAATGATCCTCATTGCCCCTTACTGGCCTCGACAGTTATGGTTTCCGTTCCTGCATCGGTACCTCCTCAAGCAGCCCTGGACTCTGGATCCTATTCTAGACCTGCTGATTCATCACTCAGGAGAGCTGCATCGAACCCTCCAAACACTCCAGCTCACAGCTTGGTTGATCCAGTTCCAACCCAGGCCAGGCTTCCCAGCATCTCCCCGGCTGTGCGTGAGATTGTCTCCACTCACAAATCCGCTACTAGGAAGACGTATGCTAGCAAATGGAAACATTTCTGTTGTTGGGCAGAGGCTAGGAACATAGATCCCTTTTCAGCCCCAGTTCACAAAATCTTGGAGTTCCTAACAGAGCTTTTTCATTCTGGGTCCGCTTCTGCCACAATCAGGGTTCAATTAGCAGCCATCTGTAACTTTCATGTTGGGTTTTCTATTCTAAACATTATGTCTCATAAGCTGTGTAAGGCCTTCCTCAGAGGGACGACTCTCCTTAGGCCCCCAGTGAGAGATCCCCCTTCCTCTTTGGGACCTTAATTTGGTACTAACTTCCTTGATTATGCCCCCTTTTGAACCAGCAGCATCCTGCTCCATTAAGATGTTCTTCATCTCACATTGCTGCAGTCCTTACACTTGGGTAGTCCACTGTCCTCGGTCGGCCCGAATATCAAAGTATTAGGCTGACGTCGGTCAAGGCGCATAAGACTGACATCAGGACGTCAGGGTACAAATGCGCATGACCGACGTCATATCCTCAGTCTTTTTTGCCGCATGGTCCGATGCAGAAGCAGCGTTGCAAGTGCCGTCGGCGTTCTGAAATTTTCAAGTCGGAGTTTCAGACCGAGTCAAAGTTGGCTAAGTACCCGTTGGGAATATTTTAGTTTTTCTTGCCTCAGTGGTTTACCGGATGTCAGAAAAAGTGAATAACTGTATTTCTTGTGGGAAACGGATACCGCATAGAGATTATCATACTTTGTGTATTCCTTGTTTGGGGCCTGAGCACGACGTTGTTGGGTGTCGCTTTTGTGCTAGGTCCAATAAGCGCACTATTAAGCGAAGGTTAGATTGTGCCAGGTTGGTCTTCGGGAAGCGGTGCAATTATAAGATGCCGTCGGATGCTCCGACGCCCGCTTCTTCGAAGAAGCGCAAAGACAAAGCAGTTAAACCCAGGCAGGAAGAGTCATCCGTACCGGACGCCGGTTCTTTAGAGGCGTCAGTGGAACCGGTGGTTCCACCGGAGGCTTCTCTGGAGTCCCAAGGAGAGACTTTGATTTTGCAGGATGTGGCCTCTCAGGAGGCAGGTCAGGCTGAAGGGGCTTCTCAGGTTACTGTACTCCCCTCCCTTCCTAGGGTGGTTAGGCCCTCTCCTTCTGTTTCCAAGGCTTCTCCCAGAGGCAGGCCAGGTTTAGCTTCTGTTGGTGTCACTCCTAGTTCTTCAGGATCTGTGCCCAGGAAGCACATGCTTAAAATGGCAGAAGATTTAATTACTTTGATTAGAGGTTCTTTGCCCCCTCCTGATAAGAGGCCTAGGGTGGAACCAGAGTTGGGGAGTTTTGAGCAGGCTTCAGATGTTTCAGAGTCTTGACTGAAGACTTGCAGGAGTACTCTCCTTATTCTGATTCTGATGCAGATGATTCGACTCCTTCTGCTTCTCCTCCAGAGGATTTTTCTTTTTCAGAGACTCTTCATTCCATGAGGGAACATTTTAAGTGGGAAGGTCAGGACTTCTCTGATTCCAGGAAGAGGCTTAGGAATTTTTGCTTTTACCCCAGCATAGGCCTTTGGCTATACCACCTGTTCTGGATGTTGTGGAAGATGTGTTTGCAGAGGCTTCACTAAATCCTGATTCTTTGCCTCCTGCTCCTGTTAAACCGGATAGGTATTACAGGGTGCCTGAGGCTCATAAATATCTTTATAAGAGTCCTAGGGCGGACCCAGAAACTGTTAGTCAGGGACCTAAGGGTGTCAAGGCCTCTGTTGTTAAAAATCCAGTTCCTCCAGATAAAGAGGCCAGAGCTTTGGATAGATGGGGAAAGAAAGTTTATACTTCTTCCACCTTAGCTATGAGGGCTTTGAATTGCCAGTTTCACATGTTGAAATATCAAAACTATCTTCTTTCTCAACTGAAGTCTAAGGTAGATGCTCTGGCGGAAGGCATTGAGTGTAAGGAATTACAAGATTTGGTACATGTCTCTGAACAGGTGGGTAAGCATTCTTTACAATGTGGTTTTGATGCTGTACAGGCCTCGTCTAGGGTGGCTGCCACTGGGTCAGTTCTTCGCAGGCACGCCTGGCTGAGGGATCAGAATTTATCTGACCATGTTAAGACAAGGATTTTGGATGCTCCTTTACAGTCTGATGTGTTGTTTGGTTCACCTGTGGAGTCAGTTTTGAAGAAAATGGAAGACAAGGCTAAGTCTATGCAGACTGTTAAAGATTTTTTGCAAGTCCAGCCTCCGAAGTTTAGTAGGAATTGGCCTGCTAAGGGGTGGACGTGCCTTCTTATGATTCACAGTCTAGGGGTAGATCTAGGCGTGGTAGGGGCAGAGCTCAGAGCTCCTTCAGACCTAGAACAGGGAGTTCTCCTGCACAATCTTCAGGTGAGGGCAGGGGCCAGTCCTTTCGTAAACAGGCCCAATGACCTACCTTTTCAGCTGCCAGATCCTTCTTGCCTGGCAGCACCTTTGGGAGGAAGGTTGGCACTCTTCAAGGAAAATTGGAGTTTGATTACCCAAGACAGATGGGTATTGGATATCATACACCAAGGTTACAGGTTTTATTTCCATACCTTGCCTCCTTTCAAAGGCATGCCGGACGTTCCTCCTCAGCAAAGACTAGAGGCTCACAAACAAATTTCTCTGCTGCTCCAAATAGGGGCCATACAACCGGTTCCTCTGCCAGAAGTGGGCCTAGGATTTTATTCTCGCCTGTTCCTAGTACCAAAGAAGGGAACACGTGGAGACCAATTTTGGATTTATCTATCCTCAACACTTATCTGGACATTCCCAAGTTCAAAATGTTGACGTTACAACAGCTTTTACCTCTGCTGGGCAAAGATCACTGGATGGTGACTCTGGATCTCAAGGAGGCTTACCTTCATGTTCCTATCAGGCTAAGTTGCAGGAAGTATCTGCGTTTTCGGGCTGGGACTTCTCATTATCAGTTCTCTGCATTGCCCTTTGGCTTATCTACTGCCCAGAGTGTTCACGAAGCTTCTGGCTCCAGTGATAGCTTTCTTCAGGCTAAGAGGAATACAAATCTATCCTTATTTGGACGATTGCCTGATTCTGGCAAAAGGAAAGGACGAACTTCTTCATCATTTGCAATATGTGATAGCAGTGCTAAGATGCCTGGGGTATTCTGTGAACGAAATAAAGTCCAGTCTAGTACCCTCTCAGGACATGTGCTTTCTGGGTGTGAGACTGAATACAGCATCCCAGATGGCCTTTTGACCCCGGACAAACAAAAGAATCTTTCTCTACTTCCATCAATTGTCTCATCAGTCCAGGCTGACTGCAAGGACAGTCCTTCAAGCCTTGGGGTTCATGGCATCTTGTATTCTGGTGCTTCCCAATGCCAAACTGCATATGAGGAAGCTACAATGGTATCTCAAAATGTATGGACACAGCACTGCCAAGATATGGACACTGTCATTCAGATAATACCTTGCATTCAAAAGGAATTTTTGTGGTGGGCTCAGGAATGTCACCTAAACAAGGGACTCTCTGTGACCCGGCCAGAGGCGAGTCAGATTCTAACGACAGATGCCTCAGACAAAGCTTGGGGAGCTCATCTAAATGGAAAGTGGGTACAAGACACGTGGCCTGCCAGACTTCAACATCTACATATCAACTTGAAGGAGATGTTAGCAGTCCAATTTGCATTAATAGCTTTCAAGGATTTACTTCTTCCAGGGCAGGTGTTGATTCTAACAGACAACACAACTGTCATGTGGTACATCAACAAGCAAGGGGAACACATTCTTATCCTCTATGCAGACAAGCAATGATTTTGTGGGACACTGCTCTCAGTTTACAGCTAAATCTTCAGGCAAGGTTTCTGCCGGAGCACAGAACTCCTTAGCAGATGTGTTGAGCAGGCAAATTATGGATCCCCACGAGTGGAAATTGGATCCTCATGTATTTCAGAAATTGACAGTGTTATGGGGAACTCCAGACATAGATCTGTTCGCTTCTCCACTAAACTACCAGCTGCCAAAGTTTTGCACAAAAGGTTTCATCCCACAGCTTGGAAAGTGGATGCTCTTTCATTCAATTGGAACAATCTTCATGTGTATGCCTTTCCACCTCTGCCTCTCCTCCCAAAGGTACTCCTGAAGGTCAGACAGGACAAGCCAAAGATGATTTTAATAGCTCCAGATTGGCCTCGACAGCACTGGTACCCATTACTGAGAAGTCTGATACGGGAGCCTCCATGGCCTTTGCCTTTGATTCCACACCTGCTGTCTCAGGAGAACAGTCATTTACTCAATGTCAAACTTCACTCTCTTCACCTGACAGCCTGGCATATTCTGTTTTAAACCCTGGAGGGTCTCAGCTTCCACAGCAAGTTTTGAATGTTATTTTGGAGGCCAGAAGGCCTAGTACAAGGAAAGTGTACGCAGATAAATGGAAGAGATTTTTATCTTGGAGTACAGCAAAGGAATTTGATGTTTCTAAGCCTAATTTAAGTGTGGCTCTTCAATATCTTACTGAGTTACTGGACAAAGGTTTGTTCTTCTCTTCTATTAAGGTTCATGCTGCAGCAATTTCTGCTCACTATGACTGTGACCCACCATTGTTTTCTCATCCTTTGTTTAAGCAATTCCTTAGAGGGGCAAAGAATATAAGACCCCCACGGAGAGCTCCTACTCCTGCATGGGATCTCAATTTTGTGTTGGAGAAACTCACTCTACAACCTTTTGAGCCTGCAGCTACTGCTGAGTTGAAATATTTATCATGGAAGACTGCTTTTTTGTTGGCCATTACCTCTGCGAGAAGGGTTTCTGAATTACAGGCCCTTATGGCAGTTGAGCCTTTCTTAATTTTCCATAAGGATAGGGTATCTTTACGTACTAATCCTTCCTTTATGCCTAAAGTGGTTTCTCGTGTGGCTTTAAACCAAACTATTCATTTGCCTACTTTTTATGCAAACCCCCAAAATAAAGGGGAAAAGATTTTGCACACTTTGGATATACACAGGCAGTTGCGATATTATTTGAGCAGAACTAAAGGGTTCAGGCAGTCTCAGCAGTTATTTGTTTCTTTTGCTTTGGGTTCTCAGGGCAAGCCTATGTCAAAACAAACTATTTCTAAGTGGATTGGGTTTTGTATTGCTTTCTGTTATTCCCATCATGGTAAGGAGATTCCAGCTGGGATTAGGCCTCATTCCACTAGGGCTACTGCCACTTCTACAGCTTTTAAGGGGTGGCAACTAAAGATATTTTGGAGGCAGCTACTTGGAGTTCAGTGCATACTTTCTCTAAGCATTACCACCTTCCACTTTACTCTAAATCTAGGGCTGGTTTTGCCACTGCAATTTTACAGGGCATTTTAGCAGCTCCTACTGCTTTATAGTTTGCCATCCTCCCTTATCTCTGCTTTGGGATTCTACCCAAGTGTAAGGACTGCAGCAATGTGAGATGAAGAACATAGTACAGTTTTGTACCTACCATAAATGTAGATGTTCAAGATCCACATTGCTGCAGTCCAATTACCTCCCTCCTTCCCTCTGTAGTTAGAGGCGGTTGTGTGGTTTGGGTTGTACATATTGTGGATATTGTATATATTGTACATATGATTAGTACTAGGGTGGTTGGTTGTTTTTTGCTGTCTTTTGGTTTTGACCTTTCTTTTTAGGGTCTTCTGACATCTGGGGCAAGAAAAGACTGAGGATATGACGTCGGTCATGCGCATTTGTACCCTGACGTCCTGATGTCAGTCTTATGCGCCTTGACCGACGTCAGCCTAATACTTTGATATTCGGGCCGACCGAGGACAGCGGACTACCCAAGTGTAAGGACTGCAGCAATGTGGATCTTCGAACATCTACATTTATGGTAGGTACAAAACTGTACTTTTCTATCTTGGAAAATTCTCTTCCTGGTAGCTATTACCTCAGCCAGACGTGTCTCAGAACTTCAAGCACTAAGTGTTCGTCCTCCGTACTTAGTTTTTCATAAGGACAGGGTTGCTCTGATAACGAATCCCTCCTACTTTCCGAAAGTCTGCTCAGAAAATAATCTAAACCAATCTATAGACCTTCCTGTGTTTTCCCTAACCACACCAAGAAGGCAGAATACAAATTACACCTTTTGGATTTTCATAGACAATTGCGTTTTTACCTGCATAGAACGAAAGATGTAAGAAAGTCGGACCAACTTTTCCTATCCTATGCTAAGGGCAAACAGGGTCTCCCAGGTTTCCAAAGTGACCTTGTCCAGGTGGTTGTCTCACATTATTACCTTCATCTATCAACTAAGAAACAAAGAGTTGTCTACCAAACCGAAAGGTCATTCTACTAGGGCTCTGGCCACCTCTGTAGCCTTCCACTCTAGGTTGCCCATGGACTCTATCTGTGCCGCTGCCACGTGGGCATATCCTCATACCTTTATTACTCATTACAAGTTAGACATGGTCTCCAGGAGTAGAGCTAACTTTGGTTCCACTGTTCTGAAAAGTCTGTTCCAATGAGCCGCCCAGGATCGTAGGTGCTAGGGACGCTGTCCCAACAAGCAAGAAACGAAGGCGAGATAAGACAACTTAACATAAAGAAGTTATGTACCTACCATAATGTTCTATGTTAGTTGTCTTCATCTTGCCTTCTTTCTTGCGTCCCCCCCTCCTTCCCCCTGTCCTACGGGACTGAGAGTAGTTTAAGTTTCACTAGCTGAGTGTTCTCGGGTTTGTTTTCTCTACTGACCTAGAGATTACAACAGGTAGGTTTAATCCTCTGTTTGGATGGGTTTCATTCCATAGCTATGGCTGGGGTTAGCTATTTCAAACGAGATCTGGGTAGCTAGCGCTAGGTATCATGGGATAAGGGGTAGCCTCGAGCCAGTAAACAGCTCTCGAGCTATAGAAGATGGCCGAGGATCAGCTCCGATCCCAACAAGCAAGAAAGAAGGCGAGATGAAGACAACTAACATGGTAGGTACATAGCTTCTTTATCTTGATCTCTTACAGTCTTCGTCTTCTTTCGGCTTTTCCTGGTTAGGGGTCGCCACAGCTGATCATCTGTCTGCTCATGATTGGCAGTGGAGTTTTACGGTGTCGAGTTGCCAGCCTGGTGCCCAACCTTCCACAGAAGGCACACACATGCACACACTCACACCTAGGGCCAATTTAGAGTGTCCAATCCACTTACTGCATGTCTTTGGGATGTGGGAGGAAACCGGAGCACCCGGAGGAAACCCACGCGACCACAGGGAGGACATGCAGACTCCGCACAGAAGGCACCCCAGCCAAGAATCGAACCGGAGAACCTCTTGCTGTGAGGCAACAAAGCTAACCGCTGCACCACCGTGGCCGCCCAGCTGATCTCTTACAGTATGATATTAAAAATGTAATATAAACCATAGTATTTTAGCTACAAAACTACTGAAAGAGCAAATAACGGAACGACGACCAGGAAAAGTCAGTGAGTAACAGCTCTACTTTCTTAAAAGTTTAATAAGCACAATCCAACTTCTCTAGCGCCTCGGCCACAGCCTTTACAGAGTAAAAAATGTTAACTAGCAAAAAACAGTATGTATAGAAAAATCTATTAATTAATACAATTAAATACTTAATTATACACGGTTTAAAATATTTAAAGCTACAATAATCAAATAAAACTCTGCCAATTGCATTCCTTGTTCAATCCATATGGAGACAAAGTATTATACTTCATAATTAAAACAGATTCCTTCTGTCTCAATGCATTTTTTTGAAGTCCAACATTATTAAATTGTAATGGCACATGTTCCAATACAGACACTTTCATACAATCCATATTCCCATGATGTTCATTATTAAAATGTTCTGCAATAGAGCTATTCATTTTTTTATTCCTAACATCCCTAACATGTTCTTTTATTCTGTCAGATAAGGCTCTCTTGGTTTCACCAATATAATATTTTTTTACAAGAGCAAAAAATAATGTAAATTATTCCCATACTAGAACATGAGTATTTAGCTCTGTTGGTAAATTTTTTTCCATTAATTTCTTTCACCTCAGTGGTTATATATTTACAAATTGAACAATTATTACAAGGGAAAGTTCCTATCTCAGTAATGTTAGTTAACATAATTCTTCTTGGTTCCTTATATACACTGTGTACTAAAAAATCTTGAATATTTTTACCTCTCTTGTAAGATATAACCAAGTCCACATCCTTAAGCGAACTGATTTCTTTTTTTACAAAATCCCAGTACTTTTTTATTATACCATTAGTAATATGGAAAAATTAGTATATTTATTTACAAAAAATAATTTCTCCTTATCCAATTGATTATTATTATAAATAATATGCCTATATTTATCTGTAGATTTTTTTATTTTACTCTTTTTACCAAATATTTCATTAAGACTATTCATAACATGGGACTCATTGTAATGACAAAAATGTAATATAAACCATAGTATTTTAGCTTTGACAAAGGGAGATATGTACTCAACTTGATAAACTTCTTGGGAAGCTTACAGAGGCAGTAGACAGTGGCTACTTATTCCATACAATGCATTTGGATCTGGCCAAGGCATTTGACACTGTACCCCATGTTGGCATTGTAAATAAGCTAAAAAAAAAATTAACGATAGACCCTTAAGTGGTAAGATAGATTGTAAATTTGCTGAAGGATAGAAATCGCACAGTTAAGGTGGGAGGTGCCTCTTCATGGAGTACCACAAGGCTCTGTACTGGGATGTCTCCTTTTTATATATACCTTACTGATCTCCATGCCACAAACTCTGGCTAACCAGATTTACCAGTAAGTGCAATCTGGATGTCATTGTCTGTTCCTCTATTAATGCAGAAGCACTTCAAGAGCTAGTCCTTACATATGAGCAGTGTACAGTAAACGGGCTCAATCGAAATAAGAAATAAGTGTGGCATTTTCACCTTTGGGAAACTCCGCTCATCTACAACTTATTGTAGACTGCTTCCCATTCCACACAGATACTATAGTTTAGGATCTTGGCAATTGGATCAGCAGTTCATTTTTGACTAGAATGATGCAACAGTGGTAAGGAAAATCCTTCTGTCTAGCACATCTGATTTCCAAAGTTGTCTCATATATCAAAGAATATTATTACCCCTCTATACTCTGTCCTAGTTACATCAGTTATTGAATGCAATGTTCCTATCAGCATGTACATAGCCAGATGTACCATGCACCAGGAAAGGCCCCAAAGGCTTATGAATGAAAACATTGTTGGCTTAGAAACCCTTACTTAACAAGACAGACTAGAAGCCCTGTCCCTTTACTCTGCCCTTTCCAGACTCCTGCATGAGATCTGTGCCTGACATTCCATGCCATCAAAGAACTCGCCCTAACGTGTCTCCTATACCTTCACAGGACAAACAGCTGTACGAACACCCAAACCAACAGTTTGAATCTCCACCAACATATAAATAAAGCATGGTGGAAAGAGAGATTCATTTCCTAATGGTTATCTAATCTCTAGAACGGATTTCCTCTGCATGTTAAGTAGAGTGACACCCTTGCCTCTTTCAAGACTATACTTCACAGTTGGATGGGATGAATACCTCCCTGCAAGGTTATCTCTGGGCTGGCCTGACATGTTTTTCCTACCAGTAAGTGTGTGTGGGGGGTATATCTTGAAGGTGGTATTTGGCAACGTGAACATGGTCTTCAGACCTACTCGCTTTGTAGTGCTTGTGAAAGAAAGATATAAAGATGTAAGTGAAATACTCATAAAAGTACAGAATCGTAGAGTATTCCTTGAAATGTCTTGTAAAGTTTGAGTGCTGAACCTAGTATTATGAGGCTATAAGTGCAGCTCTAGTTTTGTTAGGAGTATTTTTTATATAGTTTGAGTGGTGTTTCATGTACTGGGATAAGAAAACCTAAACTTTGGAGATTTAAGTAGATAAGAGGGCGTCTCTCTCTCTCTCTGCTTCATTGAAACCCAATTTTCTCATGTTAAGTAAACTATCAAACTAATGATTGTAATATTATATTATACATATTTTATGAAAGATTTTAAAGCCAGACATTTTCAAATAAATGGGAGATAGTGTTTGACATTTTAGAGACATTGTAAGATATTAGTGGACTGTAGATCGTATATTTGTGACAGCTACATTGATCAGTCTTTGGTGTTTGTCCAGCATAAGTTTGGCGCTTGTGTTTTTACTGGACTGTCCAGAAAAGAAAGTGGTAATAGTTATCAATATTGTGTTCTCCTTCTAATATAATCTAACTCTTATTTTAGGTATATGCTTAAACTGGGGTTAAATGTGGAGCTTTTCTCCCCAAGCCGCCTCTAAACAAGTGGCTTACCCTCGTCAGACTTTCCTAGTAGAAGATAGATAATGTCTGAAACACATAAAATATTAAGCAGTAGAAATGCTCATGCATTACTGTTATGAACAAGCAATGTTAAAGTCTTTTGTGTGAAAGAACAATGTTTTGGATTAGTTTGGATGGCAACTTATTTGACATGATGGTTAAAATTCACTTCTTGATGGAGTTTAACAAACCAAGTAGATTTATAGATAAATGTATAAGAAATTGTAAATAAATACTGATATTTATAAAATATACTTAAAAAAAACTATCCAGATGTGAATGCCTTCCCAAAGGACATGCAACATAAAAATCAAATGTGTAACCTTCATTCCTAATCATAATCCAGGTCAAACACTCCTAGTTACCAAACCATTTGCAAGCATTACCACCTTTGTCTTCAGCCTGTATTTAGTCTCCTCCCTCTACCTCTCCTGATAATGTTTGTATGTATATAATTCAACAAATATTTTTGCATTTCTCTATCTTCCTCCTCCTCTTCATTCTAAATCTGCTAAAAATGTGCATATTTAAAAAAACTCAACAAATATTTTGTACCCGGGTGTTGCTGATTCATGAAAGTGTTCATTTAATGTGTCCATTAACATCTTTCATTTGTCTGCAGATCTTCATGTTTCATTCATTTGCTTGTATTCGTCTACATGGCACCATATCTCTCAACCTGAAAACATCAAAAATCTGGACAAAGGTCCATGAAAATAGGTACAAATCTGTAAGCTGATTAACATAACGGAATTGTGGGATACAAGCTTTCAAACGCAACCTGAAGAGCAGACAACCAAAATATGGCCCCATAGTCCCCCACAGCCATTCCAATGTGCCATTACTTGGCTATTTCACACCATTTACCATAAACACTGTAATGTGCATACTACTTTACTTCTACAATGATTATTTGGATTTCATTTAAAACTTTTATTTTACATTTTATAGCACAAACACTAATAGACATCTGCTAAACAAAGCAATACAGTCTCACAATGAAAATAGACTTAGAATTAGAAACATCTCTGCCCTTGAAACTCACATTCATTGAAACCGTGTTGAAACCCACATTCAAAGAAAATGCATCTGGCCAGTGGTGGATAAAGATTACCTTTGGGCTGTTTTGAAATCATAGGCCCCTTGCACACGAAACATACATGTGTTCTTTGATGCACTTTCCTCACTGTATTAAATTATATTCCTTGTATAATACAGCACACTTGTTACAGCGTGTTTTAAATATATTGATCTGAAGTAGTTTACTTCATTCATTCTTAAACCTGTGGGTTACTGATCTGACTTGGAACCAAGCCGGCAAATTCACGAGCATCTGCTCAGAGCTCCAGCTCCTCCCCCTACCCATAATACACTACCACCACCTTCCTTCCCTCATATCTTGTTTGCCACGTTTGTGATTGCATCGTGATCTCTGAGCTCCGGTTATCGTGAGTATGTTGAGTTTTGCTTCAGAGCTTTTTTTGCAGTTTAAATGTGTTAGGTGAGTTAGTGCAATTTCCCTCTCCACCCCACTCGTTGGTGCGTCATGCTTTGTATTTTCAAAAGTTTAAAAAGTTTTACAAAAAGTAATTACTCCCTCTCCCCCTGTTTGTGTGTGTGGCCTAGTAGGTAGTCTTAGGCTATTGTTTTTTGATAATGGCTGAGCAGCCTAAAGAAATGTTTAGAAAAGGCTCAGTGTGTGGCCACAAGTTGTCGCCTGTCGACAGAGACACACTGCCTTGTCTTCTTGGGTGTGTCTCACCTATCTCTTGAGTGTGGTATGTGCACGGGCTTTAACCCGTAAGCCCTGAGTGACTGCAGGGCAAAGCTTATTATGAAGGACCTTATCCCTGCTTCTGAGGTGGCCACTTATTCTACTTCGGCGGTCACGGCTGTGACCACTCCTTCTGTCTCTGTCACTCCTTCTCTCTCTGTCTCTCCCTCCAAGGCCGTGACTCAACCTCCCTCTTCTAGGCCTGGGGAAAGGGATTTCATTTGCCATAAGAAGCCCGAGAGAGAACACAAAGCTGAAAGACACAGGAAGAGGTCCCCGGATCGTTCCACCCCAGTGGGGCCTCCTCCTAAGGTTCATGTTATTTACTAAACCTTTCTTCCCTTGGCTCCGATCACCACGTTTTTCTCTGGAGCCGGAGGAGCCTAGGTCCTCCTCCAGGGTGTTGGTACACCAGCCAGCTAGGTCGGAGTCCATAGCCTCTCAGAATCAGACATGGATAAAATGATGAGGAGGTTCATTTGAATGCAGATCCAGATGGGAGTCCTGCCAGCTCCCAATCCCTCCAGAGGGGGTAGCTCACTTCCCTTCTTTTCACCAGTTTCTCCTCCGATCCGACCTTTGCTTCAGAGTATCTGGATCTGAGGATGTTCAGAATCAGGGTGTCGGCGCAGATGGTACTTGCTTCCTCGATGCCGGCGGTTGCCTTGAGCATGTTGGATCTGACTAGTTTGGATCCGAGTACCTCTCGGAGCCGTAGCGTGGACATCTAATCCAAGGGGGTGGAGGGTTTTCCACCGGCTCCGACTTTGTCAGATCTAGGCCATCCCCTCGGCACTCTGTCTCCTTCGGGACCAGCTCCAATCCACTTGTCAGACCCGAGGAGAGCAGCTATCATGCTGGAGTCCCAGGTGGCTCACTCTACTTAGGTATTCAATGTAGTGGAAAGGGTCCTCTCTGTTGAATCGAGACCCCTGACCATTTTTTTGGATTCCACCCTGACTCCCCCTGGTTCTGGTACGACTCCAATAATTTTACCACAGGGACAACCCATGCCTGAAATGCCCCAGACAGTTTCCCTTGAGGAACATCGGGCGGCTTGCGAGCCCTCTCCAGATAGCACCACTGGAGAGTTTCCTCGCAAGCATACATGCAAGAGGAGGCACTTGGACTCCTCCCCGGAGTCTCTCACTGAGGACACTGACTTGGAGAAAGGGGAAGGTTCCCCCAGGTCACCTCCCGAGGATGTCTCCTTTGGAGACATCATGGAACTTTTATGCCAGCGGGGAGGCTGGTCCGCCCCAAAACCTTCCTCGGATGAGTCGGTGTTCCTGGAGGCCTTAAGTGCAGGCCCGTCTACTTCCTGGGTGTCCGCCCCCCCCCCAAGTGCAGCCTCTGGTGGATTTAATCACTTTGCAGACTTGGAAGGAACTGAACACCGTGGAGCCTATTCCGAAGCGGCCTGACAACATTCTAAGCCCCCCTTCTGACAGACCTCCATGGAACAATGGGTCCTCTGTAGACGCTATGGTGGTAGCAGCAGCTACTAAGAAGGAGCTGGCTCAAGAAAGTTGTTCGGTCCATCCCCCCCAACCAAGTGTCCAGGTTGATGGACCATCTAGGGAAGCGTATGTATGCATCATCAACCTCTTCCATAAGGTCGCTGAACTACTTGGCCCACATTATTCGATTGCAGCATGACCTCATTAAGGAACTCGCTGAGTCGCCCCCTGGGTCCACATCGCAGGATTAAAACACATTTTCCGTGAGGATGGCCACCCTCAAAGTGGTATCAGATACGTCCATGTCCCTTCTCTCTCACGCCACCAAGAGAGTGGCTATAGCAGCTGGGTCCGCCGTTGCCATGAGGCGTCATGCCTGGCTTAGATTGTGTCAGTTCTCAGAGCCCTTCAGAATGCCCCTTACGATGGCTCTTCACTTTTTGGTAAGACCATCTGTGACACTTTGGTCCAAAGCGAGAAGGATGGGAAGACACTGTCTGCTGTCGGGATCTACTTCTCGAACCCTCAGAGATCCTTTTCTCGGAATCAGCGAGGGCAAAAGAAGATGTGGTTCCGGAAGTCTCAGTATTCCCGGAATGCTTAGGACTCATCTTCCCCTAGAGGCAGAGGGGGTCAGGACAGATGCCGCCCCAGGGGCAGAGGGGGTCTGAAGAATTTTGGGTCTCAAGAACCTTTCTCGGACAGACCCACACAGCAACCCTGAGGGGTTGCTTGACTGCTTTGCTCTGGAGGCAGTTGGGAGTCGCCTGTCATTGCACCCGACTTCATGAGAGTCCGCGTCATCAGACTGTTGGGTGCTACGAATCATATCCAGAGGTTATACAATTCCCTTTGTGGCTCCCCCCTTACCACCCAAACACCTCCCGGACCTACCACCCCTGCAAAGGGAGGCGGTGGCACTACAGGTAATCGAGCTGCTAAAGAAATGAGCCATCAAACCTGTCCCCCGAGATCAGTCCAGATCGGGCATCTATTCCAGGTTCTTTTTGGTGCCAAAAAAGACGGGGGACCTCAGGCCCATCCTGGACCTGTCAGCCCTGAACCTGTCTGTTGCCAAAGAAAAGTTCCAGATGGTCACATTACAGTCCATCCTGTCTTATTTGCAAAAGATGGATTGGATGTGCTTGTTAGACCTCCAGGATGTTTACTACCACATGAAGATACACGGAAGCTCCAGAAGGTTCCTTCACTTCTGGCTAGGGGCCAATCATGATCAGTTTTGAGCTCTACCTTTTGGTCTCACCAGAGCCCCCAGGGTGTTCACCAAGGTTATGGCAGTAGTAGCAGCTCACCCGAGGCTCCAGGGGAGTCAGGTCTTCCCATACCTAGACGATTGGCTCCTTGCTGCGTCCACCAAGCGTCTACTTTGTCAGGCCGGGATTTTTTCCTACACCTAGCAGATCCTCTAGGTATTAGTCAACATTGCCAAATCTTGTCTACACCCTGTCAAGGGCATAGAGTTTATCGGAGTATGGATAGACACCTTGCAGACAAAAGTCTTCCTAACCCCAGGGATAATTTGAAATCTATGACTGCATGTCACTGTTATTGCTTACTCATATCACCCACCAGCGGAGGTATTGTTGCTAGCCCTCAGCTCTTTGGCGGCCATGATTACACTTCTTCCATGTGCTTGTTTGCATATGCGAATTCTACAGTGGACTTTTGCTGTACAATGGTCGTTGCTGAATCTTCCACTGAGTCATCCGGTTCATATAAGCAAAGTCTTCAGGGCATCCCTTCTGTGGTGGATGCACTCTGTGGACATACTTGAAGAACGCTTATTTGTCGCAGCCCCAACCCAAGCCACAGTGACCACGGACACCTCCCAGCTAGGGAGGGGGGGGTTTCATTGCTCGGGAAGGACAGTCCAAGTCATGTGGTCCTCGACCGAGACCAGCTTGCATATCAGTGTTCTAGAGATGAGAGCAGTCCTTTTAGCTGGGAACAATTGCAATTCAGTCAGACAACATGTCGGTGGTCTGGTACATCAACAAGCAGGGAGGGACCAGATCCTACCCCCTTTGTCGCGAAGCCACGAGAGTTTGGGAATGGGTGATCTCCAACAGTCGCTTTCTGGTAGCAATGCACATTCCGGGACGGTCCAGTGTTCTGGCAGACAAGCTCAGCCATTCTCTCCTGATACCTTACGAGTGGTCTCTGAATCTTTCAGTAGCAGAACAGATCTTTCTAAAGTGGGGTCAGCCTTGCTGCGATTTCTTTGCATCTCCTTCCAACGCGAAGTGCAACGAGTTCTTCACTGTGAACCCCCCCCCCCCCCCAGAGACACTCTAGTCCATGCTTGACCACCCGGTCTTCTGTATGCTTATCCTTCATTACCTCTTATTCCAAAGTTTTTACAGAAAGACTGGGGAGCAAAGTTATCCTCATTGAGGTTTGGTTTCCTTCCTCTGGTCTCATCTTCTAGTTCCTCCTTGGATCTCATATCTCACCCATCAGGGTCCATCGGTTTGTCTTTTCTTTTTAAGTATATCTGGGGGTAGCTCTTAAGTCTCACCACCAGAAAAATCTACCGTAGCAAATGGAAATGGAAATTTGGATCCCTCCAGTTCCAGCCATTCTGAATTTTTTTGGTTTTTTTTTTCAACAGGGGGTCAGCTCATCTACAATAAAAGTACAACTTGTGGTCATTTACAATTTTCACGTTAGTAAAAATATGACTTCCTTGGCTTCTTCCAGATTGTGCAAAGCCTTTATCAAAGGTATCTTTCTCTTGCGTCCTCCAGTCAAGGATCCCACTCCTTCGTGGGACCTTACCTTAATGCTACAAGCTTTAGTTGCTCCACCTTTTGAACCAGCTGCAACAGTAGACCTGAAATTCCTGTCCTGGAAGACAGCCCTATCACCCAGAACTCCAGGCATTGTCTGTTAAGGTTCAGTGCTTGGTTTTCCACAAGGACAGGTTCTCACTTAGTACCAACCCCTCTTTTCTTCCCAAAGTGGCCTCTGAGGCAAACATAAATCAGATAATCAGTTTACCTGTTTTCTTTCCGAATTTCAAAAATAAAGATGAATACAAGTTGCATTTGTTAGATGTTCATAGACAATTAAGGTTTTACTTACACGGAACCAAGTCTTTCCGAAAGTCTGATCAGTTGCTTGTGTCTTTTTCCAAACCATTTTTGGGTAAACCCATTTCCAAGGTGACCATTGCTAAATGGATTTCTCTCTGTATTTCTCAAATGTACAAGGATAAAGGCTGGTCTCTCCCAGGTCATATTAGAGCCCATTCCACCAGGTCCATGGCTACTTCAGCGGCGTTCTGTTCCAGAGAATCCTTGGATGATATCTGTTCTGTGGCTACTTGGTTCTCATCTTATACTTTTATTTCCCACTATAAGTTGAATTTGGTGTCTCGAGACCAGGCATCCTTTGGCTCCGCGGTACTTCAGAATATCCTTCCATGAGGTCCACCCTAGGGTATAGGTAGCAGGGGCTCTGTCCCATAGGTTGAAGACCAAACGAAGTAAGCTATTTCAGATAAAGAAGTTATGTACTCACCATAACGTTACATCTGAGTAGTTGTACTTCATTTGTCTTCAACCATCCCACCTCCTTCCCCCGAATCTGTTGGCTTAGTATGTAGCAGAGTATGCCTTTGTGGCTTAGTTGGGGAAGTTGATGTGATGAGCTTTTGTTGGATAAGGTTCTGGGTTATTATGGGCATCAAACTTGATCTCAGGGAAGGAAGTTGGTGGTAGTGTATTATGGGTAGGGGGAGGAACTTGGAGCTCGGAGTAGATGCTCGTGAATTTGCCGGCTCGGATCCGAGTCAGATCTGTAACCCCACAGGTTGAAGACAAATGAAGTACAACTATTCAATTGGAACGTTATGGTGAGTACATAACTTCTTTTTTTGAACATTTTTCCAGTAAGCAATTAAACAAAATGCATGAACCAATAATGACAAAACTGCCCAATTCAGAACATTTCCATCATAAAAGTGTACTCAGACTTCTACAATCCACCAGTATCAGTAGATGTGCACAATCTCTGCAGAAGTAAAAGTCATCTAAATAATTCCACATTAGAGAGATCTGTAACTAATGAAGAGGTTGCTGCTAGCAAACAACTTTATATTTCGTTGTTTCATCTACAAGTAAAGTACCTGCTGCTCTTGAAGAATAAACTGCCTATGTTACATTAAAAAATGATAAGCTAATAATATTTCAATAAGGAATGGATGGCAAACTGATAACAGGTTCATAGTTACTAGGTGACTTTTCCAAAGGAGGACATTCACAGGAATGCAGCATCCACCCCCTTTAAAGTACAACACAGTACAGTATCAGCAATCCATCTGCATACTGTGTGAGTAGAACCCACAGCCTTCTGCATAAAAAGCTAGTATACCTACCTGTTGTGCTACTAACAATGCAAGTGCAGTTTGCATAAGCAGCACTAAACTTCTCTTTCCCTGAAGAGCTGTGCAGCACAAGGAATCAGGAAAAAGCTAAAATGTATGGGGGCAAAGGCCCAAAATCGGGGACACATTTTAAACATTGCTTGTATAATCTTAGAAAGTTGCCAGAATAAAATGTTCTCACTAATTTGCCAGAAAACCACAGATTTTATTTTTATTTAACATTTGTTTACTAGAAAAGTCCGACTTGGAACAAAGCCAGTTTTCAGCAGAGGCTCCAGACACATGTCTTTTTTCATGGGAGGAAACCAGAGCACCCAGAGGAAACTCACACAAACACAGGGAGGACATGCAGACTCCACACAGCAGGCACTTCAGTCGAGAATCAAACCAGAGAACCTCTTGCTGTGAGGCAACAACACTACCACTACACCATCTGAATTTTAAGTGGAACAGACCAAAGGTATGAGCCAAATATTCCAGACATTCTGTGAAAATTTGTACAATTGAGAGCTACAACTGTTTTAACCAGAAGTGGTGGTATGGGAAGAGAACTCAGGCTCCACACCCACACCCACACCCACACCCACACCCACACCCACACACACACACACACACACACACACACACACACACACACACACACACACACACACACTTACCTATGCAGAAAACAGTGCAATCAGTAATTCCATATGAACCCCATCATCAGAATAATGCAGCAGAATGAACTAAATATCAAATGCAATGAAAACAGTCCAGCCATTAATTCCACAGTCCACACACACACAAACCCATCATAAGAACAGTGCAGCAGAAAGAACTAAATATTAAATGCAATGCTCATAGCAGAAAAATACAGCAGTGCTGAATCACTTCTATATACAGAAAACAGTACAACCAGTAATGCCAGATACACAAACCCGTCATCAGAACAGTGCGGCAGAAAAATGCAACAGTGCTGAGATGTTCATAGGAGGTTGCTAGGCTAGTGGCCATGGGAACCTTACAAGCCTAGCCAAGAGTCTATTCCCAAAAAGAAACCGCAGTCAGTACTTGTCGCCCTGTCATTGAGGGACACAAGTGGAGCCCCTGGGATGAATTTGTGGTTTCCCATCCACTCATCAGGATTACGCTTGAAGAGGGTCAGTCAGGTGCTCTGTTTGACATGTATGGGAAGTCTATTCCAGAGATGGGGGAGCCTTTGGGTGACAAACAGGCCTTTTGAGTGGGTAGTGCTTGAGGAGTTAAGACTTACGGATATGGAGCTTGTCTAGTAGGGCAATGCCAAATTATCTAGTTTCTGAAGCAAAACGTGTATCGTTTTTGAACTGTATTGTGTTGAAAAGGACAGTCCCATGAAAAACTCTGAATTGAAAATCCCTGCCATGACATCATGAAAGACCAATGCTTCACTGTATAAATTGCTATATTTCTATATTAAATGCATCAATAGTTACTTCTTAAAAAGGCAAGTTTTCAACTAGTTCTTGCAGATGGATACCTCATAATGGAAGTTAACACATGATGTGGTAGTAGTTAAACCACAATGTAAATAAAATGCAGCTCCTCTAAAGAGACAGGTTATTTTAATTAGCCATAATTCTCTGCTGTTGTATGTAAATTTTTGCTCATTACCTACCATGACAACATAGTTTTGGTGTGGTCACAGAGAAAAAGTGAATAAACAGTGAAAGTCAAACAGCACATTATAATCTTACTCACTTGCAACGTTATCATAAGGGGTACAAAAGTTAAAGAAATTAACTGCAAAACAAAGATACTTCCAAACATGACCAGTGCAATATTCATAAATATAGTAACTAAATATAGCATAACAGTCATAGCATATGACTAAACCCTATCCTTTACATCATACCCTGTATTATTAAGAAAGCAGATTACTCCCCCACAGAAAATAACTTAACCTTCCCCCCAATGAATACTACCAGAAATCTGAAGGCAAGGAATTCAAGTAAAACGAGATTGAGAATGGAAACACCAAAATAAATGCGTGCTGCAGAACACTAGGAAAAGAAATATTACTAACACACTAAAATAAAACTATAACTGGGAGCTAAATAAAGTAGATTAAACATCAGAATGTTCCGTAGTAACCCATTCAGCTAATGTGTATACTATACTTCAACATATGACTAACAGAGGCACACACTCCATTTCTTAATTTAAATGTCTAAGTTACAATCCACTGTGCAGCAGTAACTGTAGAAACAGATCTCGAATGATGCTCTTGCAAATGATACATGCGCCTCAGTACCTACGACCAGAGGTGTGCCATACAACTCAAAAAGTGCTCTGTTTAATTATCGCGATACAAATCATGAATGAAGTACATTGTTCGCCACTCACACTTGAGGATAACAATATGAATGCTGGGTGGTGTTCATTATTTACGTTTTGAGTTAAGTAGTACAAGAACTTTTTACACTTAAGGAACCCGAATGTTCTAAAGTGTGTGTTCTTAACAATCTCGATTCCCATCACATGTGGTGTTTGTGTTTTTAATACCACAGTCCTGAATCCTGTGTAAATATTATTGCGGCTCTGTGGCTATTCTGATCAGTTACACAATGACACAAGCACACAGTTAACAAGCTGAAATATTTCTAATAGCAGCATTATTTAACTAAATCACGCCTCCTACAGTAGATCTCCACACATGTGGAGGAATCCCTAACCATACCATTTCTCCCATAGTAAAGACTGTTTCACTGTGAAGACTTCAGTCTTGCCCCTCCTATAGGGTTGCCGCCTTTTCAAATGCCCAAAGTGGGACATTTTTTGTAGAAATGTGAGATTTTGCAGGACAAAACATGCCCACAGCTAGAGCAAAGGGCAAGACTTCACTTGTTTGCCAAAATAAAAGCTTATTCTTGTAGCATTTGAGTTGCTTATGCTATTTCTTATAACATTTAGGTGTTTTTAGATGAAAGTAACTGTTTTATGCAACTATTAAAAAAACTTATGAAATATTTTTTGCCTTAAAAATCTCAGGACGTTTGTCATTTTTTAATTTTTTTCACAGGACACAACTGCCCAAAGAGGGATTGTCCCTCGCAAAGTGGGACAGGTGGTAACCCTACCCTCTTACAAAAACTTCAGTGGTTAGAAAACTCAACCCGAAGTAAACCTAAACCAGTGTGAAATAAAATAAATATTCCCAACTTGGAATGTTTGCTATGCAAGGTCATCCTGTTGGGTACAGAAGTTGTACTTGCCGGCATATTATTGACGCATATAAACAGAACCAGATGAATTAAACCAAGACACATCACATGTGGGATATGTGCAAAAGAACTCCAAATACCAACGCAAGGCATAAAACGTGAAATAAAACATGCAATCACATTATGTGTGTAACATTTAATTTAGTTCAAGGAACTGTAACTTCAGTGGTTTGCATGACATTAGCGCCATTTCCCGATTTCATACAATGCAAAGAGGTAGCTCAGTTGTAACACATGACGAATGTTAAAACTAAAAATTGCCAGACTGCGTTATTTGTAGTTATGAATAATCTAATAAAGCGTGCTTAAAATGCGTGCGATTCTGAGTTCACTAAAACTACAGCTACCAAATCCCAATTTGTCCTCCAGCTTAATTTCCAGGTGTCCAACAGCTTGCATGCTACTTGCTAGCTGCTCAAAAAAATAGTATATTGAATCCCTCGAGCCCTCAGCCAATTCTGACAGGCTGGCAGTCTGCTGACGTCATTGCGCACACCTCTGCACGTGATGACGTCAGCCCAAAAGACCAGGGGAAGAAAAATTTAAAAAATAATGCCGGGAAATTAAGGGGTGCCACTTGGGAATCTTGGCACCCCATAATTTAGACCTCAAAAAACAGTAAAAATCAAGACATTCGGTACGGTTGTGTGGTATGCATGGTACTATACACAATGCGGTAATTGTATTATTTTTTTTCTGTGTTTAGTGTACTTTGTTCATCAGGACTAAGACTGAAATTGTTCCATTGAGATCAGTGCTCTGCCCCAACAGCCAGATTTAAATAAGTAAATAAGTAGAGCTGGCTGGCCACTTCAAGGGGTCATTTTTTTGTGTGACATAATTTTTAGTTGAGCGATGTGGAAGGTTTAGAGGTCTTCACATCAAGATGGAGACTAGAGCAGACCCAACACTGTGATGTTGAAAGCTGAAGCTCTGACCGTGATCCCACATGTCCCATGTTTGTCGTAACTGTAGGCTACTGATGGGGTCTAGGTGGGAAGGATGGACTTGAGTGGCCAAAGCCAGGTTATGCAGCCTGACAGGAAGGTGATGGTTTCCATCACCACATTAGAAATATCTTTAGATGTGTAGGCAATCTCTATTAGGCATGCTTAGGGCAGGATTGCACTGTTTATGCATAATCTGCTTGAGTCAAAGACGAGGTGATTGGAAGCATGCATAACATTCCCTGCCCAGGTGGTCATTGTGAGTCAGCTGGCCTCTGTTAGGGAGAGGTTAGAAGACCTCCACAGGAAAAGAATGCTGACCTAGTCCCTAATGCCCAGCTTTCACCTCCTGGGGAAAGAATAGATTGATCAGGCCTCCTGAAAGGGGAACAGATGGGCCAGAGGGCTCTTGCTTAGTTTGATGATGCCTGGTTCTCACCTCTGCAGTAGTGAAGGAGCTTATTGGGGTGCAGGTAGTGGAGCCTTTGAACTTTGTCCCATGGAGGATTAAAAATAAAATTTGGCAATGACTTAAGCTGTGTATGTTTGTGTCTATGTCTGCATCTGGACATGTGTATACATGCTTGTTAGCCACTGGCAATCAGCTTTCAACTTTGGAGAACCTGATCAGAAGATGTGATGTCATATTATGGATAGTAGTGTAACATAGAGCAACACAGACACATCACGAGACTAGATGATCCCAAGTGGACTCCACTGAAAGACCATGACATTGAAGAAGATGGTGAAAAGAAGTGGACCAAATCAAAATCCTTTAGGTACCATTAAGGGAGCTAACAGATGCAGAAAGATTGTACACAGCTTTTTGGCAGTGTGATGCAGTAGTGTGTTGTGATTAGGCATATCAAAGGCTTTTTAGAAGTTAGAAAAAATGTGTCATATAGTTATCACACACACTGACCTTGCTGCTAAGCAGATTTGTAAAGTTGAAAAAGATAATTTCTGTGGCATAAGCTTTCAGGCTTGTTGGCTGTTGGTGAAGCACCCACCAAGAGGAGAAAATGCTGAGAGAAAAAAGGAGCCACTTTTGAGATTTTAAGTATTTTTCCTCTGTTTATTTGCTAAGTTTTTCTGCATAGCCGCCTATTTTGAGCATTTTCTGGCTTGTTAAACTTGATTTCTGCATTAGTAACTGTATTTAGAGCACAACCTAGAGCTGTTTACTGAATTTCCTGTTTGCACTTATTTTTAAAATCGTTTTTTTCTCAAAACTTGCATTTTATCTGTCTTTGGCCTAGCACTCTTGTGTGGGGTCATTTACTGCACTGTTATAACTTGTTGATACTTGTGAACCTCTGCTATCTCTGAAAAAAACAAAATAATCTTGCTTTTTTCCCACTTTTCTGAGATTTAAAAAAGTTCAGTTACAGGCTTGCTGTTCTTGAACTGTTTGTAAGTTCCATTTTTTGCTTGGGCTAAAGGGAAGTCTCTCTGTTGATCAGTGGCAATGAAAAACATTGAGCAGCCTGCCTGCCCCTGTGGGAGTGGTTACTGACTTGAAACTGTAGTTTTATTGGCCATTTTGGGTCAATTCCAAACTCCTTCATCTTCCTCTCTTAAAACCTGGTTGCCTCGTGGTTTTGGCGTCTTTTCAGGCTTGTTGGCTGTTGGTGAAGCACCCACCAAGAGGAGAAAACGCTGAGAGAAGAAAGGAGCCACTTTTGAGATTTTAAGTATTTTTCCTCTGTTTATTTGCTAAGTTTTTCTGCATAGCCGCCTATTTTGAGCATTTTCTGGCTTGTTAAACTTGATTTCTGCATTAGTAACTGTATTTAGAGCACAACCTAAAGCTGTTTACTGAATTTCCTATTTGCACTTATTTTTAAAATCGTTTTTTTTTTCTCAAAACTTGCATTTTATCTATCTTTGGCCTAGCACTCTTGTGTGGGGTCATTTATTGCACTGTTATAACTTGTTGATACTTGTGAACCTCTGCTATCTCTGAAAAAAACAAAAAAAATCTTGCTTTTTTCCCCCACTTTTCTGAGATTTAAAAAAGTTCAGTTACAGGCTTGCTGTTCTTGAACAGTTTGTAAGTTTGTTGGAGGCCATTTTTTGCTTGGGCTAAAGGGAAGTCTCTCTGTTGATCAGTGGCAGTGAAAAACATTGAGCAGCCTGCCTGCCCCTGTGGGAGTGGTTACTGACTTGAAACTGTAGTTTTATTGGCCATTTTGGGTCAATTCCAAACTCCTTCATCTTCTTCTCTTAAAACCCTCTTTTGCGCGTTTTTGTGCATAGTGCAACAGCGGGCAGCGCCGCCTAATTGGGTTTAAATTATTCCTGGCTCCACAAAGTCTGCTCTTCACTTTTTCCCGTAGAACTGCTCTATCTCTCAATTTAAACACCATATTCTCATTCTAAGGCCTTTCACTGGTCCAATTAATTAATCCTACAAGTTAGCACTATTAAACCATAAGCACTACTTACTCTTATACTCTCTACGATTACCCTATCCTCTATTGGTCCATCTTAAATTCAGATGTCCTTCATGGATGCATCTGCAGTCATAACAACTGGGTTGTCCTGTCGTCAGGCAGCCCTTCAGTCGGCCGGATTCCAAAGTCCGGGTCCGGCTTCGGCTGATGTCGCACTTCACCCGACGTCATCTCTGTTGGTCTTCGGGTATAAAAGCATCAGCCGACGCCATTTTCCTCAGTCTTTCTTGCCGTGGCGCGGAAGCAGAAGCTGTTCGCAAGTGCCGGTCGGTCGGATCCAGAGATTACTTCTACCGAATACTACTTCGAAGACTTCTAAAGCTAAGTACCCCGTTGGGGACTCTTTCTTGCCTCAGCCGATGTCAGAAAAAGTTAATAATTGTTTAACCTGTGGGAAACAAATACCTCATAAAGATTTCCACTCTTATTGTCTGCCTTGTTTAGGCCCAGCCCACGACGTAGCAGCCTGTTCGGCCTGTGCTTCTTTCAACCGACGAACGCTTAGGCATCGGTCGGAGTTTGCAGAACAGTTTTTCGGTTCTGATTTTGCGTACATTATGCCGTCGGATCCTCCGACTACCCAATCTGCCAAAGAACGCAAAGATAAAGACCGACACTCGCGGTCCGTGGTTTCGGCCGGAACCATGGTTATGCAAACATGAGTGTCTCGGTTCCGGGCGAAACCGAGAAAACTGATCAAAGTACAGCTGAACCTATCTCTACAACTGAGGCCCCTGCTACCACTCTTGAATCGGCCTCAGAAATTTTATCTACTACGGTGGTTGCCACTGACTTATCAGACACCATTCCCTTGGATGTCTCTACCCCAGCACGTGGTGCTGCTAGGCCTCCAGCAGCCATGTCCATTAAGGCCTTCGCCAGGGCTAAAGCAGCCAAGACTACTAAGACAGTGCCTGTTAAACACCCACAACCAGGCCCTCTTCTAGTTCTCAAATGCTTACTTTGGCAGAAGATTTAATTTCATTAATTAGAGGATCTCAATCTCACCCAGACAGGGCCTCTCAGCCCCAGAGAAGAGACCTAGGGCAGAGCCCCTGAGCGAGTGTCCTCTGATGATTCTGCTGACGAATCAGACATAACTGACCAGCCAGAGGCTCCTTTCTCCAATTATGAAGATTCTGATGCTGAAGAATCCATTCCAGCTGCTTCCCCACCAGAAGAATTCTCCTTTGGGGAAACCTTACATGCCATGCGAGAGCAGTTCCAATGGCAGCAACAGGATTTTTCAGACTCCAGAAAAAGACTTAGGACCTTTCTGCACCTCCCACAGCACAGGCCCTTAGCTATACCTCCTGTTCTCTCTGTGGTGGATGATGCTTTCAATGATGTCTGCTCCGCTCCAGATTCTTTACCCCAGCCCCTGCCAAACCAGACAGATTTTACAGGGTGCCAGATACTCATCACCACCTTTACAAGGCCCCACTTGCAGACCCGAAACTATATCCCAGGGTCCCAAGGCAGTAGCGCGACCATAGCTAAAAACCCTATTCCTTCTGAAAGGGAAGCAAGGTCATTAGACAGATGGGGTAAAAGGTCTACACTTCAGCTACTCTCTCAGCTAGAGCTTTAAACTGTCAGTTTCACATGATACAATACCAAGAGTTTATGCTTGATCAGTTAACTAAAAACTAACCACTGATGAATCTCTTGATAAGAAATATGTATTAGAAATGGTAAATAACATACAACAGGTTAGCAACCATTCCTTAAAATGTGGCTATGATGCACTGGAGGCTTCATTTAGATCAGCCATGACTGGCACAGTGATAAGAAGGCATGCATGGCTAAAGGAGCAAGCTTTACCGGATCATGTTAAAGCTAAGTTGCTAGATGCTCCTATGGATAAGACAAGTTTGTTTGGTACACCTGCCCAGCAGGTTATGAAGAAAATGGAAGAAAAGGCAAAATCTGTTCAAACGGTTAAAGATTTCTTGCAGGTTCAACCCCAAGGTTTAGCAGGAACTGGCCTGCCAAAATTGGTCCTTTCCTGACTCCACAAAATTTCAAAGGGGCAGGAATAGACGTTCCAGAGGCAGAAACCAATCCAGAGGAGGTGCCTACAGAGGACGACAGTGGCAAGGTAACAACAGAGGCACAGACACAACCACTGCCACTACATCAGCACAACCACAGTGACTTAACCTAAATCCGCCTACCAGGGAACAAATAGCAGCTCCTCTAGGCGGAAAGTTAACCTTATTTTCAAAGAACTGGCACTACATAACAAAAGACAAGTGGATTTTACAAACCATAGATCAAGGTTACCGGTTTCACTTCCACACTTTACCAGTCAAAGAGGAATGCCAAATCTACCTCCAAATCAAAAAACAGAGGCACTACAACAGATAATGGAGTTAGCAAACATGAGAGCTGTGGAAAGAGTGCCAACAGCAGAGCAAGGAAAGGGTTCTACTCCAGACTATTCCTAGTTCCAAGAAAGGAAAAAGTTGGAGACCAATTCTCGACCTGTCCACCTTAAATACATACATCATTGTCCCAAAATTCAAAATGCTGACCCTACAGCAACTTCTTCCCATGCTGGGCAAGGAGTCTTGCTGGTAACTCTAGATCTCAAGGAGGCATACCTGCACGTCCCCATTCGACCAATCTGCAGAAGATACCTCAGATTTCTTGCAGGATCAGAGCACTATCAATTCTCAGCATTGCCCTTTGGCTTATCTACTGCGCCAGAGTATTCACAAAATGCCTGGCATCAGTAATCGCCCATTGCAGACTACAGGGAATTCAAATTTACCCATACCTGGATGACTGCCTGCTACAAGGGGACAACAAAAGCAAGCTGACAACAGATTTACAAAGGGTCATTTACTTGCTACAAGCACTGGGATACACAGTCAATTTACAAAAGTCAAGGCTGATACCATCCCAAACAAGGACATTCTTGGGCGCGGAATTGGACACAGTAAAACAAATGGCATTCCTGACTACAGAAAAACAAAAAGAACTCCCTCTTTACTTCTTGGCACTAACAAAACTGAACACGTTAACAGCAAGAAAAGTACTGCAGGCCTTGGGCTTCATGGCATCATGCATAATCTTGGTCCCATTTGCCAGACTACATATGAGAAAACTACAGTGGTACCTAAAGAATTTATGGTCCCAACACAGACACAGCCTAGAAACAGAAATCCCACTAATTCCATGCTTAAAGCAGGAGTTCCTATGGTGGGCTCAGGCATGTCAGTCAAACCCAGGCCTACCCTTTCGCAGATGTCAAGCAAGCCAGACCATCACAACAGACGCTTCAGACCTAGGATGGGGGGCCCACATGCTGGACAAATGCGTGCAAGGATTGTGGACACAGGATCAACTTCACCTGCACATCAACCTAAAAGAAATGCTGGCAGTAAAACTGGCAATCCGAAAGTTCAAACCATTTCTCCAAGAGGGCCAGTTGATGATAAGGACAGACAACACCACAGTCATGTGGTACATCAACAAACAGGGAGCCACTCATTCATACCCCCTATGCAGAATGACCTTGGAGCTGTGGACCCTGGCACTCAGCTACAACATCCAGTTACAGGCAATATTTGTACCGGGAAAAGAAAATACTCTAGCAGACATATTAAGCAGAACCACATCGGATGCCCACGAATGTAAGCTGCACCCGGACATCTTCAAGACCATCTGAAAGAAATGGGGAATGCCTCAGATAGATCTATTCGCATCACCTCTCAATCACCAGCTCAAAAAGTTTTGCACAAGGACATTCCACCCACTAGCATGGAAAGTGGATTCGCTCTCCTTCAGCTGGAAAGGCCTAACAGCATATGCATTCCCACCTCTTCCCTTGATACACGAAGTACTACTAAAAATCAAGGAAGAACGTCCAAGGATAATCCTGATAGCTCCAAACTGGCCAAGACAACACTGGTACCCACTGCTGAGGAGCATGTCTCGGAACAATATGTGGTCAATACCCCTGATGCCTTTGATGTTAACTCAGAACAACTACAGCATCTTACATCCAAACCTAAAAACGTTGCAACTGACTGCATGGAACATCACATAGCAGCAGCTAATCCAGAACTTTCCCAAAGAGTTAAAGACATTATTCTTGAAGCACGCAGACCTTCAACAAGAAGGAACTATGCTGGAAAATGGAAAAGGTTTGTCATTTGGAGTACGGAAAGAGGAAAAGATGTGTCAAACATAGATATGCCTAACATTCTGGAGTATCTGGCGAACTTCTTCATTCAGGCCTGTCCTACTCCTCCATCAAGATACATGCATCAGCTATTTCAGCAGAATACAGCTTTGATCCACCTGTTTTTCGCACCCTTTGCTCAGGCAGTTCCTCAGAGGAATCAAGAATGTAAAACCTCCAAGGAAACCACCATTACCAGCTTGGGACTTAAACTTTGTGCTAGAAAAGTTGACACTATCACCCTTTGAACCAGCAGCAACAGCAGACCTACAACACCTGTCATGGAAAACTGCTTTCCTACTGGCAATTACTTCAGCAAGGAGGGTTTCAGAACTACAGGCCTTAATGGCAGTGCAACCCTTCCTAATCTTCCACCAAGATAGAGTGTCCATGAGGACTAATCCTACATTTATGCCTAAGGTGGTATCCAGAGTGTCTTTAAACCAGGCAATCCACCTACCTACCTTCTTTCCCAACCCACAAAACAGAGGGGAAAGAATACTGCACACCTTGGATGTACATAGACAGCTACGCTACTACTTGGACAGAACAAAAAATAGCAGAAAGACTGACCAACCTTTTGTAGCCTATGCAACAGGAAGGGAAGGAAAAGCTATTTCCAAACAGACAATCTCCAAATGGATAGGAAATTGCATACGATTCTGTTACTCCTTCCATGGAAAACCAATTCCACAGAACATAAGACCTCATTCTACAAGGGCAACAGCCACTACCACAGCCTTCTTACGAGGAGTGGCAACCAAAGACATTATTGAGGCGGCTACTTGGACCTCCGTGCATACATTTGCCAAGCATTATAATTTGCCTCTATATTCCAGATCCCGAGCAGGGTTTGCCACTGCTGTACTGCAAGGGATCCTAAACACACCATAATCTACTTTTATCCTCCTCCCTAGTTGGCTATGGTATTCTACCCAGTTGTTATGACTGCAGATGCATCCATGAAGGACATAGTACAGTTTTGTACCTACCATAAATGTAGATGTCCGAACTGGATAGCATCTGCAGTCAGGATTACCTCCCTCCTTCCCTCTGTGGTACTCCTAGGGTGTTTACCCTCCTAATAGCTAGCTGGTGGGGGGGAGTCTTTTATGGTGTATTTGTTTGTATATATGTACATACATGCTTATTTTTGTGTTTACCTCTATCTTTTGGAAACATTGGCATCTATCCAAATTTTAGCCTTCAAGAGGGCTACTGGCATCTGGGGCAAGAAACACTGAGGAAAATGGCGTCGGCTGATGCTTTTATACCCGAAGACCAACAGAGATGACGTCGGGTGAAGTGCGACATCAGCCGAAGCCGGACCCGGACTTTGGAATCCGGCCGACTGAAGGGTTGCCTGACGACAGGACAACCCAGTTGTTATGACTGCAGATGCTATCCAGTTCGGACATCTACATTTATGGTAGGTACAAAACTGTACTTTTCCCTATATTACTCTAGCATGTCCAAAGGTCAGTCAATGGTTTCCTCTCCAGTCCAGCTGGTGAATCTGGGAATTTTGAGGCAATGTTACAACTGTCTCATGTACACGGACAACCCTCTCCTCCTCCAAACAGATTCAAATATATGTGAGAGATGCAACTATTTAGCCAAACTGGAGGCTGAGTTCTCTCATCTCAAAACTGGTGTAACCAGTCAGGAGGAGAAGGTAACCTCACACAACACAATTCCAGTATCACATAGTCCCACCACATCTGCGAACCAAACACATAAATACACAAAAACATACTCGGAGGCTCTAAATAAAAATCTACCTAAGCAACAGAGACCTCCAAAGCAGGCATCCAAGCAAACGCTACCTCAAAACAAAACACGCACAGCACATAGCCCACAAAGTCAGTGTGCCAAGCAGCCACAGCCCTTAAGGCTGAATAACACACCTGATACTCTTGTAATAGGTGACACTATTGTCAGACACACTGACGTCCCACTCACCAGGCTGAATAAAGAGAAGGTCACGGTGAGCTGCCTGTCGGGTGCTAGGATCCACCACATAACGCAAGCACTCAGGTCACTCCAAAGCAAATACAAATATGACTCAGTCATTGTACATGCTGGTGTGAATGACCTGAGACGTACCTCCCTGGACTACATGAAAAGAGACATAGAGGAGCTCTCTGATCATGTAGCCCAGGCTGGTATGACCCTGACCTTGAGCAGCATCTTACCCTCACCTAGAATGATGCCACAGTACAAAGACAAAATGATCAATTTTAACAATTGCCTACAATTTTGGTGTCATTCAAAGGGGATCCAGTGTCTGTCAGCCTGGGATGACATGCTCGACAAGCCACGTTGCTTCGCTAGGGACGGCTTGCACCTGTCACCACTGGGCTTTCGGATATTGGCAAAGGCTCTTGCCACCCCCATAGTGCCTTTTTTAGGCAAGGCTCAAAAGTCAAACCCACCCCCATAGACAGCACAAGAAACAAGAAACTAAGGGTAATGCTGCTTAACGCCAGAAGTCTTAACCTCAAGATGCACGCACTCGAAGCTCTCCTCAGTATGGAGAACATCGATATCTGTGCAGTGACAGAATCCTGGTTCAAGGCTCCAGAGAGCACCCCAGGACTACCAGGCTATACCTCATATCATGCTTTTCGGCCCCAAAACCCGGACCAAACCACAAAAGGAGGGGGAGTTTCCATATTTATCAAGGATATCCACACCTCCAGGTTAGTGGCATTGCACGAAGTATCGGAGACCATCCATGTGTAACTAACAGTGGGCAAGACTGCTTTTCAGTTTATAGCATCCTACAGACCACCCTCTCAAAGTCAGGAATCCCACTCGGCTTTCCTGAAAACATTGGAGAACATGAAGATCTCTCCGAACACCATTATATTGGGCGACTTCAACTACCCAAACATTGACTGGGAGCACTACTCAAGCCCCAGCACCTTAGCCCAAAGGTTCCTGGAAATTATAAACTCAGATGCTATGGAACAACTAGTCACCACTCCCACAAGAGGGGACAACATACTAGACCTGATCATTACCAACATGGGGACTCTATGCTCCACACCAGAAGTATATCCCTCATTGGTAAGATCAGAACATAAATTAATTTCACTGGATGTCCACATCACGACCCCACCCCCAGCCCAGAAAACCACAGTGAAAAACTTCTCAAAAGCGAACTTCTCACTTCTCAAGACTGAAGTGGAATCCTTCAAGGCCCCAGGGCCAGTGGAAACTAAGGCCCAAACTGCAGAATCCTATATAACACATTCTACGGACATCTCCAGGAATGCATGGATCATGCTATCCCAAACAAAACCAAGACCCAATCATCCAAAGGCAGGCGTCCAGTCTGGTGGACCCCTGCCATGAGTAAACTGTACAACAGGAGGAGGAAGCTACTACATGATAGAGCAAAATCCCTAATAGGGAAGGCATCTCTGATCAGTACTAGCAAAAAATTACGATCCCTCATAAAATCCTCCAAGGCCAGCTTAGAGAGAAAAATTGCACAGGACACCAAAGACAATCATAAGGCTTTTTTCAGTTATGTTAAGAACCTGGGATGCAACTCCCAGACTTGTTCTGAGTTGATTCTAAATGACAAAAAATACACTGAACCCACGGACATCGCCAATATCCTGGCAGACAGGTTCAGTGCAAACTCCCAAAGAGCAAGTATCTATCCCGGCAAAGGGCTGCCTCTCAAACATCTCTGATGCTCAGGTGAAGGCTGCCCTCTCCAAAGCAAAAAACACTGCTTCCATGGGACCAGATGGCGTCCCAGGTTGTGTCCTACATGAACTCCAAGAGGAACTAATCCCTCAAATAAAACAGCTATACAATCTCAGCCTCACTACAGGATATGTGCCCACAGAATGACTTACAGCAACAGTGGTCCCACTCCACAAAGGTGGAGCCTCTACGGACCCTGGAAACTATCGCCCCATAAGCCTGACTAGCTTAGTCTGCAAGGCTATGGAGGGGATCATCATGGAGCTCATAAACAAAGACATTGGGGACCTACAGACACTAGATCCTACCCAGTTCGGCTTTGTCAAGGGCAGATCCTGCCTTTTGAACCTGGTTGACTTCTTCGAAACAGTCACCAAAGCCATAGATGAAGGGAAGGTAGTCCACACAGCCTATCTGGACCTTGCAAAGGCATTTGACACAATACCCCACTCGAGCATCATAGATAAGCTATCCAGCTTAAATATAAACCCCTATGTCACAAGATGGGTCACAAACTGGCTCAAAGACAGAACCCACAGAGTGAGAGTTGCTGGAGCCATGTCAGACTCGAAACCGGTCACAAGTGGTGTCCCACAGGGTTCTGTCCTGGGACCACTCTTGTTCAGTATATACTTTTCTGAGGTACAGGCAAACGTGGGAGGACTATGGCTCACCAAGTTCGCAGACAACTGCGAACTGGGCGCCATAATCGACTCTCCAGCTGACACAAACATCCTTCAAAAAGGTCTCACAGAGACAGATAACTGGTGCCAGCGCCATGGTTTAAAGCTAAATGCCAAAAAATGTATAGTCATACCCTTTGGCAAAAACAATGTGCCCACAAATTACCACATAGGTGGAAACCCATTAAGTACAGAGAAAGTTATTAGGGACCTCTGGGGACCCAAGTTGATAGCAATCTCTCCTTTGAAAACCACATTGCCAAAGTGGTTAGAAAGACCTTCTACATAGCCCACCTCATCACGAATGGTTTCACATCTAGATCAAGAGAGGTAATCGTGCCCCTTTATTCATCCCTCATCAGGCCCATCATAGAATACAATGCCTCTTTTGGGATGTACCTTACCCGACACCTGCAGCAATTAGAAAGACCCCAAAAGTATCTCACCAAGAGGATCAAGGGTCTCAAACAGATGCCATATGCTGCTCGGTTAAAAAACTCCAGCTCTACTCAGTTGCATACCGCCTACTTGAGGCGATCTATGCCTGACATACAAAGCTATGTCAAATCCAGAATTAATGGACATGCTCCACCTCAGTAAATCTAAATCCCTTAGAGCCACACGCTCGAGGGACTTGAACCTCAGCACAGAAATAAATAGAACTTGCTGGAGAGACAGGTTCATAACCCAGAGGCTCCCTTCGCTCTGGAATAGAATTCCAGTTCATGTGAGACAGAGCACCTCACTGAATCTCTTCAAGAAGAATCTCGATAGGTGGATGGAGGATCGTAGGTTTGTCCCAGGGATTACTCCCGTGTCACTATTAGACAGAGGCACAGTAAACTAAACTTTAAAAAGGGCACAGTATACTCAAATCAAGGGGTGGCGTAAGCCATACAGAATCGGGCTAGGCCTATAATTGCCCCAGGGCAGATAGCCTAGTATGAACCTATGAATGACCTTGACCTACAGTAAGGAGGTACAGAGGGATTGCCTCTTTTTATTTTAGTTTTCATGTGAAATTTATAGCAAAGTATAAATGTGTTGTTTTACATCATGTGTATTCTCAGGTAAATAGTTTTATTCTGTCAGGGACAGCCAGTTTTGTGTAAGTGGTGCTAGGTTTCATGATTTTGAAGTGCAGCCTTTCACAAACTAGGTTTGGCAAGTGTTATGAAAAGGAGGACTGCTGGTGAAAGACTGTTTAAGTATATGCAGTAGGTTATGACCAGTTAATTTATGTAAAATTGTAAGCATGGTCAGAGTTCATCTCACCTTAATTTAGCCCAGTCCATTCACTTGTCTGCTGCAGCCCCTTTCCCCACTTTGATGTTATCAGCTCATGTAGAATATTGCATGCATTTCTAAGGACATCATCTTTCAAGGATATGTATCTGTCAGAGGTATTTTGGTATGGTCATCAACAACAATACAGAGTGCCATAATGGAGCAAGTGAGAGGAGTTTCTTGAAGACCAGTGTAGATAGTACATATGACAGAAATCCTTTAAGTGCCCTAATGGAATCCTTGAAGTCCACGTGGATCCCATAATTAAAAAAGCACATGCACAAACCTCATTAGAATTTGTAACTTTTAATAGAAACAAGGAAAGTATTTTCACAGAAATTGCATAGTTGGGTCACATTAAGAAGTATGTTTGCAAACAAGGTGTTTTTGTTGGAAGATGCATCATTTACAACTTTGGTGAGAAACAAAAAGTGGATGGGTAATTGGAATTGCCTTCCTTGAACAAGTTGTAGATACAAGCAGATGCATTTAAATAATGTGTGGAACAGATGTTTAATGACAGAGAAATAAGTTGTTTATATATGCTCTGCATTTCATCAGCTACAAAGTGAAATGGGTAGACTGCATTGGTCAGGTGGTCCTTTTCTGTCAGCAGAGTCAGTGTTATATTTATCACTGTATTCTGTGTGAAACTAAAGTTTAGGTAGTACCCAGAGATATGAGTGGTCACCAAGTTATTTGAAACGGTTGAAACTTAACTGTTTCTTTTAGTGGGTTGTATAATTTCCGGCCATTTTTGATCAGCAGCATTACATTTATTTTTAATATTTGCTCTTCTGTCAGTACTGATATCCTCTATTATTATTAATTTTAAACAGTTCTGTACTACTCTCCTACTGATTCTTTCTTTCTGTATTAGTGAATGGCTAGCCTTTACAAATAAAAAAGTACATACAAGAGATTTGTATATTTTTAGTTTGCTGAGCTGAACATCATTCAATTTATTTTTCTTTCTAGACTTTGTGCAGTGCAGATCAAGGCATTAGCTAAAATCCATGCTTTTGTTCTAAACCCGTAAGTATATTTACTGATTTTGTGATGTTTTTGTCTCATTAGTGTGAACTTCTTGTTTTTATGTTTATAAAGCTGTTTCATTGTACTTAATTTAATCATAGCACATTCATAAAATCTCCATCACATGTATGCATTGAAACAACAGTGAATGTAGAAAAAAACATTTAGGTAGTATAGGATGAATTAATTAAATATTAATTTTATCTTGAAAGTAGAGTTAGATATTTCAAAATAAAAGTCTATATACAGTAAATATTTAAATAAGTGTACTTATGTACACAAGTATATACAAAAATCATGATGTATAATAACTCGTTAGTGTTGTTCTTTTTTACCTCCCCCATGTCCAGCACATTATCTGATGGCTCCTCTGTCTGTGCTCTATTCAACGCATTTGCTCCTGCAGGAATGAGAGCCAGCTATCCCCAGATACAGTGAGAACCTACTTGACCCATTTGTTCCCAGTCAGGGGCCTTATAAGTACATTTGTTCTTCTGGAGATGAGAGTCTAGAATTTCAAAGTGAGCCAGTATACCAGTTCCTAACTCCTCCCTGTAGGTGACTGGCTCATTCCCAGTGGTTGCCTGGACTGGAAATGATGTGCATACTCCCACCCATATCATCTGCAATGTAGCACCACAAGCCAGTTAAAAGCATGAACTTGCCCTGGTATCTTCCATGAGTGATTGTTGTATTAATGTAGTTCTGCCACCTTCCTCCTTCAGGATGTGCGAGTTGACTTCAGCCATGCAAGCCCATTCTCCCCTACCTCTGCCCCTTTAGGACATAGACTACTAATCATCCTTGGGTCAACTGAGTTGCAGTCAGAATTTCATCCCTGTTTGCCACAGGGCCGATTTCCAAAAAAAAAATACATTTTGTTAGTAATGACTAAAGGTTATAGCTATGTGAAGAGTCGTTTTCTAATAATAAAATTAGTTTACTGTAGGATGACATAGTCAAGAAATGTAGTTTATTTTATTAAATCTCTAGACTTGGGCCATTGTCTTAAGTTTCTGACGAAGAAAGGAATGTTAAATGTCAGTATTAGTCTTGACCATCCTTAGTATTCACGTTTGCTAATTGCAGCTGTGTTTGTGCTTTTCAAGCAAATTAAATGCTAACAAATCAATATAAAACTTCATCTGGCTTGCCTAGCAACTTTTAACAGCATTTTATTGGATTTTCTTTTTAGTAATCATGTTTACATATTGTTACATAATGGTTAACATGATGAGAAAAAAGTCACACGATGTGTGAGCTGGTCTAGCCAGCATTAGTTTTTTTGTGCCTCTGTGGTGGCATTTGTTTTTTTTTTTTTTTAATATGTTTTTTGTCCTCACCTCCTGAACATCTAGCCTCCCAAGTCAGACTTAAGCTCATTTTCAGACTCATCTGTTGGACGGCTGTCATTTATTCAGCCATGAGGGTAACTAATCACTGGCATCTCAGCAATGACAACATCCATTATTTGGACTAGCCTTTTCCATGGTTGGGGGGGGGGGGGGGCATGTGACTCCCATCATTAAAGGAGCCACAGTGCCTTCCTCCTACACAAGTGCATGCTTCAGTATACTTGCTTAATGAGGGTTTGCTGCCTATCAGTGTCTTTGTGTGTCGTGTGCACATCACCAAGCTGCCGAACCACCTTCTTTCTGCAAAAGACTGCTAAAGCTTGTAACTAACTGTGCCTCCATCCTCCCCTGGCATGGGCACACATGTCCTTCTTGTCAGCTCTGAAAAAGCATCTGAGCTACTAATTGAGCTCAGGTTGCCTTAGTGATAGGCAGGGCATTATCCTTCTATGCTACTGTCCAGATTGGTTGCATTTATATTGCATGAACTTTGCTACACATGAATTATTTGAGGTACATAAGATAGCTGCTTGTTATTTTTTGTGGGGGTTGACCTGTACTCCTTTGTCCAGTCATACTGATTCTGCAACAGATACAGTCCTCAAACTTTTTTTAATCAACTTTATTGAATAATCAGTTATTGACATAGGCAATCATACAGTTATGTAAATGAAATCAAACTATGTTGCTATATTCTCACAAACATTATACATCGCATATATTCATCTGTACAGTCATTGTCAATCCAAAATTATATAGCTCACTCAATTCATGCCTCCCTATAAACTTCTTTCCTCCTTCAAAACATTATTCTGCATGTATTGTTCGCACAATTCCCATTTTTTCTATGTAATTTGCTCTTACCCTTTTCTAAAGGTCCCACTTCGAGTTCTTTTATCTCTGTTACTATATTCACTACTTCAAATACAGATGCTTTAGACTTTGAATTCCATTTTCTAGTAATTGTTTTTTGGCAGCCACCAGAATTAAACGTAGCAAGGCTTTACAATGTTTAGGCAATTCAGTTGCTGTATCCCAGCTCGGAAAATAATTTCCTTGACTTCTAATATGGCTGCACATTGAGTGACACCTAAATTCTAGCTCTCCTAATGTGAAAAAAAGAAACAAAACAGAGAAGACCAGTAAACTTGTGTTTATGGGTAAATTTCAGTAACTGACAAGTAAGTGCACTGCCTGGATGCCAGGAAAAAAGAAATACAGAGAACCTGGAAAAACATCAGCAACAAAACACTGACTGAGGAAAGTTCTGCAGCTGTTTAGCAAAAAGCAATGCAATTTCCAGACATGAATTCCAGTAACTTACAGGAAGATATAAGACAGTTGCACACAAACCTGGTTAAATAAATGAAACACTGATGGAGTATATCAACACAAAACAAAAGTTTAGAAAAATGGAAGAAGCTTTAAACAGATTTTCAGATGAGGTGATAAAGCTGCAAAACTAAGAAGCCGAAATGAAGAAAAGGCTGGCTGAATATGAAACTGCTCAGGAAGAGATATTTCATAAATAATCAAATAGAGGACAGAGCATGTAGGAAAAACTTGAGATTTTCAGCTGTACCAGAGAAGCTGGAAGGAACAAACTGCATTGAGATTTTTAGCTCTACCAGATAAGCTGGAAGGAACAGGCTGCATTAATTTGAAAGCACAAATAAACAACTGGACTGGTATTCCACAGCAGGAGTTAGTTGAAAGGGTACATCAAGTGTATTCTCCAAAGCTGGCTATGAGAAAGGAACCTAGACCTTTAATGGTAAAGAAAGTGTTGATTCTGGCAAAACTGTGGCAGAAGGGCATTATACTAATAGTGGGAGACAGTAGAGTGTTTTTGGAGAATGATTACTCATTGTACACCAGGCAGAAGATGAGCAAATTTATTCCACTATATAGGAAATGTCAAGATGCAGGTGTGAAATTCAAACTGCTGTACCAAGCTATATTGAAGGTAATCTTCCTTGGAGGGGCAAAATCATTTTTTGATGAAGTACTTGCTAAGGAGGAGATGCAAAAGTTTGTCCAGCAAAAAGTAAACTGTGAAACAGAAGGAGATTTTGCTTCTTATTCGTCTGATAATAAAGACCACAGAGAAACTGTACCTGTGAAACCTTATTCAATGTTTCAATGGAAAATGTTGGAGAGAAGGAAGGGAGCACAAGAGTTGACTAGAAGAATCAAGAGCAAGTTGGAAATAAAGCAGAAACAGGATTTGGGAGATGGAGATGAACAGGAATACAACCAGTAACTTAGTGTGGGTTTACAGTGTAATAATATTTGTGAAATATTGGACTTTTTCAGAATTTGTTGGACTTGTGGGGGACTGTAAAGCATATGCCCTACTTCATGGCATTAATGTTCGGAAAAGTGTGTTGGGGAAGGGAAGAGGAGGTGGAAATTTAATTGCAAGTAAAGATTTCTATTGTCTTAAATAGTACTATTTTTGTGGTGTGTGGTTTTCTTTACATGTTTTAAGGTAAAGTGTTCTCAGTTATTTTAAGTGCAATAGGGATTGTGAACAGGTACTGCTGTTCTTTTTTTTTCTTTTCTTTCTCCCTTCTTGTTCAGTTTTAAGAAATGTAGGCACTGCATTGTAAAACAAAATGCCTGGTTAAAAAGTATGGCAAAAGAAAAAAACGAGGAGTGACTAGATTTAGGACCTTAGATTGATTTGGTAACAGGTTTTGAGAGAGAGATGAAGTAAATTAGTTCTTATAATAGTTTCTGATACTTTATGGCTATGATATTCTGTATGATTATTTTTATTCTTTCCTTCTTTCTTGAGTTTACCCCCATTTCATCATCCCTTTCCACTTTGAATTATAGATTTCTGCTTGTGCTATGTATGGGAGCCTTAACTGTGTAGGTCTAAAATATCCCTTCAAATCACATAATCCCAAACTACATTGTCCTGTTGGAATGATCAGCGTATCCCACGTGAATCCTGCCTTTTCCCTTCTCAGATAAAATCCTTCAACTCTAATAATAGTTATCACAAACTTCTCTGGTTGATAAAAATATGCCTGACCTAGTTATAAAATTAAAGGGATTGAAAACATTTTTACTGCTTGCATCTTGGCAATCCATATCCATAAACAAGACCTTACAATTCCTCAGTTTTTGTATTGCTCTTTGTTTTGTCTCTTCCCACATATCCTTAGTTGCCATAGCAGAATCCTTTTTAATCCAGACTTCTGAATTCTTCATTTTATCATGTCCCCATTAATATAGGTATTGCTGAACCAATTCATGTGTGGGTACATAGTTTACAGCTAAATACTTTGTTTTATCTTCGTTAATTTTATATCCTGAAAAGACTTGAAACTGTTTCAGAATGTTCTACAACACTAAGGTGTCTTTTTCTGGTTTTATCAGGTACGGAATGATACCATATGCAAATAAAGCCAACTTTTCTTGATTACCATACAAATTATATCCTTGAATTTCTGAGTCCCTTCTTTTCTTTGCCACGGTTAAATATATCACAAATAAAAGGGAAACAGGACACCCCTGCCTGGTTGCAGTGTTCAGAAAGAGCTTATCAGAGAGGATCGCCCATACAGTCCTCGACCTTGAGCAATTAATCATTGACATGAATGGCAAAGAGCAGTTGCTCTTGGCTTCAATATGAACTTCCACCAAATAGTAGAGTAGCAGATTGGTATTGTGCATAACACATTACTGTCATCAGTCACCGTGGCACCTATATTGCTAGTGTTTAACTGTGGCATAAGGGCTTGCAATTAGAAAAAAAAATTCTGTAAGCATCCTTCAAGCCATGCTTGCAGTCTAATAACTATACCTTCTTCATTTTTTCTAACTTGCTTAAATGTTTGTGTCCTTTTATAAATGGTTAAGCAAACTTAAATATAGTGTAATTTGCATTTTTGTATTCACAGAGAATAACAATTATTTTGCTTCAAATTAACCCTTTTCCGGTATAGTGAAACCTTTATTCTGAGTAGAAAAGCTGCATCCCCATAATAGCAGAACAAAGGCTAGCAAAGATTAGGGCCTTTAAGCAAGACAACTCCCTTGGGCTTATTGAGCATCCTCTCCTATTAAGTAATGCATTTAAATGCCAAATCTTTCCAGATGGATGTGCTCCATGTTCAGATGCGAAGAGTTGTACCAGCCTGTCTTTATTGAATTAGAATTTTTTTTTCTGGGTTTTGGAGAAAAATTCTAGATCAAATGGTTGTCCTTCTCTTGCATTCCAATTTATCTTTCTTGGGATTTTGTCAGACACTTCATTTTTCCCCTTTCAGAACCCATTCTCTTTCTGATGTTTCAGCCAAGACTATGCTTTAATGTAGTAAAATAGATTGGTTGTTTTATAAATGTCTCCATGAGAGAATTACTATTCCACAAGATTGTTTAAGCACTCTGAATATTTGTAGCTTTTTGGAGGCCAACATAACAATTTTAAGAGTTTTGTCTACTGTTTTTTCCAGATCTTAATCTGAGGAACATTTGAAATTCCTCTCAATAGAAACATCTCTTTTGGCAGAAAACATCACTGAGACTGACTTGTTTCTCCCAGATAAACCTCTCAGCCAGTACTGGGTTCAATGTCTCTATTAAAAAAGTAATCCACTTAAAATTTCCAGTTCTCTGTACTAGCCATGCCTGTCCTGCTGTTTTATAAATCATAGATGAACAGTTATAAAAGAAAATTATAAATGTTTCTGATACTTTAACTGAAACTGCAGTTGTCTTTTGTGTCTTCAAAGCTAAGAATTCTTTCTGATTGTAGATAGGACAGAGATTTTTTTTCTGCCCCAAGGAGTTTGAGGCCACATGTGTCATCTCCAGTGCTCAAAGCTGCATCCTCCCATGCCCCGCATCTAGCTGATGATAAGTTGGCAGAGGTGCATTTTGTGCTCCTTTCCTGTTTCCTTTTGTAGAAGCAAGGGTTTCTCTAGCAGTGTTCTTACCACAACGTAGAACTCCACTGGATTCTCCAGTACTTCAGTTATTTTCTCAGCAATGAAAGTGCTTTCTGTTAATTCTCTACACTTATGACAGAAGTTCTGTTCTCAGCACTGATGTCTGGTGAGCCTGACCTTCTCAGTCCCAAGGCTTTTTGTGCAGAGTCTGTTGATGACATTCAGATGCTGATGTTGACTACCACTCGTGCACTGATATTCCCATCAATGTTGCATGCTCAGACTTCATTGCTTTCACCTTTTGCTGGACTGGATCAGTTTAAAGTCTCTTTCTTTTTCCTGATAGGGAATCCAGAGCAGTGGACAAGCTGAGGAGGTGGGTATATGGTACTTGTACTTTACAATATGGGCAGCAAATTATTTGTCTAGTTTGGATTTTGAACATGACAAATATAAGGAATTGCAGCAGACCACTGAATAGTTGCTGGGCAGGTCTGTTAAAGACAGACTTTTCTACCAGTCCTTAACTATTTTGACCATGTTCTTTATAATGCTGTAAAAGGTTTGTAGAGAACTAGACAGTGGTCCTTAACAACCATCAGGGAGCTGCAGCCCAGCCATGGATGAATATTTACAGGCCTGAGGCCTTGCCTAACTCTCCCACTCTAGAGGCATTCTGCGCCATCTGTCTTCTTTGGAATCAGTCTTAGTAGATGTGGATAAAGTGCTGATTTCCAAAGGTTTACAAGATTCTTTTTAACAGTCTAACTCAGTATTTCTTCTCTTGTTGACATTTCACCCCTTTTGGAAAAATCTGTGCAAGAGTGAAAATTGTCTTCCTTCTTGAAAAAACAGAGTCATTGAGAATGTCCCACCAGGCAAGAAAGGGTTGATATTTTAATGTCTTCTATTCATCTGTTGCAGTATTCATAACATGAAGGAGTTCCCCGCCATAGGTGACCAGATGGCCAGTGTACAAAAGTCTTTACTTCTGTAGGGTGCATGGTACGTCGCACGTAGGCTGCGATCGGACGTCTGCCATAAAAGTGAAGTACACTTGCACCATCCTCAGAACTTCTCTACCTCCAGATCCGAACACCAGATTTCACCATACAATCTGACTCTGAGTCATTTGCGATTCTTCAGATTTCAGATAAGTGCCCCATTGGGGAATTTTTTGACTTTTGCTACAGTCTTTGCTTAAGGTTCATGTCATCCAGTAGGGGCAAGTGCCAATGTGGATGACAAATTCCACACAAGGATAGCCAGATACAGTGCCTGTTCTGCCTTGGCCAGAACCATGACCACAAAAACTGCTCTGTTTTTCAGGCATTTGTCCCAAAGACCTTAAAGAGTAGATTATCCTCTTTAGTTATCTACCTAGAGAACCAGCACCTAAAGCTGTTAGCAAAAAGTGCTATGGAGGGATCCTTGGGGCCTGAGGCAGAGTCGATTTTAAAGTGGAAAGCCAAAAAAGCAAAGGTCTGAACCTTGTGCTGCACCTCTGGATACAGACATCTCTCTTGAGGCAGAGGACAATGCAGAGACATGCCAAGTTCACAGCTCAGATCCACAGGCTGAGCCTGACATCCAGGCCACTTCGGATACAAGCATAATCACACCCACAGACGCCGAGCAGGCATCTGTTTCAGATGTCTGACAGGAACCATGGCTCATGATAACAAAAGGCCCTAAGGGGATTCTTCATGTCCTTGTTAGGGAAGAGGTAGAAATGTGACCTGATAGAATATAGGCCTACATTGAGCCCTCCTACCCTGCATAAAGCAAACTTGCATGGGGGAAAAAAACAATCATTTGTCTCCACCAAAAGAACCTGCTAGTGACTGGCAACCGTTCACTCGGGACCTCTTGAATGCCCTTATGTCAATTAGGCCTCCTCCAGGTATCACAGCCACCTCTCCCAGTACTGACTCTCCATTTGAAAGAACTAGGGAAGAGCATTCATCAGACAAAGAGGCATCTTCAGGAGAGGAATCACTGGCTTACTCTTCACAGATCCCCCCTCCCCCTGGATTATGCCTTCCCATTAGAGGAATCCAATGGAACAGGTTCACCTATGGAGAACCTGTCCTTTGTAGAGATCCTTGCTAAGATGAGAGACCATTTTAAATGGGATAGGACCCAAGTGTACAAAAAATATACTTTGAGCTATTACAGGTGGCATCACCTAGCACATCTGCTATTCCTCCTGTCTTGCCTGCCTTTCTTAATGCTTTTGCCTCAGCTTCACAGGCACCATATTCCCAGTCACCTACCTCCAAAAAGCCTGACTGATTCTACAGGGTTCCAGAGGACTGCAGGTTTCTCTGTAGATGCCCTTCTGTAGGCCCTTCTGTTATTTCTTTGGCTTCTGACAAGCCATTAGGATTGCTGCCCTCCACTACCCTCTTGCCATCTGATAAGGTTAGCAGGATCCTGGATAGACTAGGCAGAAAAGTGTACACTTCCGCCACCATAGAGTTTAGGGCCATTAATTACCAAACACACATGACTAAATTCACTTTAGAGCTTGTGTGCCAACTATCACAGGTAATTGCAGATTTACCTGACTCAGAAAATAAAACCTTGGCTACTATTATGTTTGCTGCATATTCTCAGGTAACATCTCATTTCAAAAAATGCACCTATGATGCTGCAGAGGCATCCACCAGAGCAGCTACCTCTGGATTAGTATTAAGAAGATTCTCTTGGCTAAGACCTCAGTCTTTACTCGAGGACTTAAAAGCCAAACTTATGGATGTACCTTTGGACAACTCTGCCCTGTTTGGACCTGCAGCTGCTAACCTGTTCAAATCATTGCAGGAAAAGGATAAGGAACTGCAGGTATTGAAACGTATTTTTTTCCTCAGTACCCAAGTTCCAAAGAAATTACTCTGCGAAGCCTGTGTTTATGAATAGGCATTCACGTCACCCACACCCGAGAACAAAATAGAGTGACAGGAGACCACATCAGCTTAGGGCCCACCAGCTACTCTGCCATCAAAGAGGCCCTTTCAAGGCAAGCCATCCTCTGTGTGACTGTTTTCCCCCTCTCAACCACATCCCACTTTCCAAGTGCCTTCCCTATCCCTACCAGCCTAGGAAAGTATAACCCAAGATACCCGGGTCTTTCCAGTTGTTCAGAAAGGGTATTTTATGGTGTGTCAACTACCCTCTCAGGGGCATCCCTCACCCAACCAGGGAACAACTTGTTTTTTTTTTCCCCAGAGGTTCTGTTAGAATTATTAAATCAAGGGACCATCCAGGGTGTCCCAAAAACCAAATAAGCAAAGGATTTTATTCCAGGTTGTTCCTGGTGTCCAGGAAGGAAGGTCCCTGGAGACTCATCCTCGACCTGTCCCATCTCACTACCTTTCTAAGAGTACCCACTTTCCGCATGCTGATCCTCCAGACTCTGTTCTCACTTACTCTGCCTCAAGCCTTTATGATAACCCTGGATGTCAAAGATGCATATCCTCACATTCCCATCCATCCCAGCTACAGGAAGTTTTTACGCTTCTGTTTATCATCATGACATTTTCAGTTCTTTGCCTTTCTACTGCACAAAGGGTCTTCACCAAATGCCTATCCCCCGTGATTGCCCACTTGTAGACACCAGGAAATACACTTTCTTCCTTAGCTGGATGTTGTCCTCCTCCTAGCTACCTCCACAGAGGAGCTGGAATGAAATAGTGCCCTTGCCATCAGTCTTCTACAAAGTCTGGGGTTTACAATAAATTTGAAGAAATCAGTTCTCACCCCCTTCACAGGATTAGAATTTCCTGGGGTGCAGGATACAGACACATCTTATGAAGGTCTCTCTACCCCCACAAAAGGTACAGGATGTCAACTTTTACTTCCAAAATCTTCTGCTAGTTCGGTACATTACAGACAGAGAGTTCTCAGGGGCTTAGGCCTCATGGCATCCACCATTGCCATGCTCCCCATAGCCAAACTCCACATGAGAAAATGTTAATGGTATCTAAAATCAGTTTGGTTATAATACCAGTACCCCCTAGAATTTTCCATTCCTCTCATCCCCTGTCTCAAGAAGGAACTTCAGTGGTGGATACACCGTGTTACTCAACCCATTACTCCCCTTATACCCTCCTACTCCTCATCAAAGGATCTTCACAGATGCCGCAGACATAAGTTGGGGAGCAACCTTCGGCCACCTAAAAACAACAAGGGATCTGGTCTCCCTCTCAACTGAAGGAACACATCATTGTAAGGGAGATGAGGGCACTGCTATTGGCCATGCAAACCTTCCACCCCCTATTCCAACCTGGACCTCTAAAGCTGTTCACAGACTATGACAGTCCTCTAGTATGTGAACAAACAGGGGGGACCAAATTCTATCTACTATGCAGGCTAAGTCTTCATGTTTGGGAACTGGCAATAAAATTCCACTTGACCCTTTAGGCAGTGTACATCCTGTCTTCACAAAATTGTGTGGCAGATTACCTGAGCAGGTCCCAAACACCATCCCACAAATGGATCCTTCAAAGAGATGTGTTTCTGGATATTGTCCACCAGTGAGGTATTTCTCAAGCAGACCTATTTGATTCCCCCACGAACAGACAACTTCCACAGTTTTGTGCCAGAGAGCTTTACCCTCTCGTCTGGAAAGTGGATGCCCTTTCTTCCTCTCAGAAGGGGATGTTTCTATATGCATTTCCTCCCCTTCCCCTCATCCCAAAAGTCCTGTCCAAAATTCATCAAGGCAAACCAAAACCTTGCTGGTGATTCCCTTCTGGCCAAGACAGCACTGGTTCCCTCTCCTCCTGCATTTAGCCAAGGACAGTCACCACAAATTACCTCACAGAGTGGACCTTCTCACACAAGACAAAGTGACCCTCATCCATCCCCACTTGTCAACTCTTCAGTTGATCCTGTGGGTGATAGGGTACAAATCCTCTTCAGACACCTATTCTCTGAGAATATGCTTACAGTCCTGCAGGAGGACAGGAAACCAAATACTAGAAAATCTTATTTAGCCAAATGGAAAAGATTTTCAGTCTGGTGTCTAAAATGAAACCAGGCCCATTAACAGTGGAGATTCCCCTGGTTTTAACTTTTGTGTTTATTGCTCAGTGCTGATTTGGCTTGCTCTTCAGTCAAAGCTCTTATGTCAGCTATATCTGCCTGTCTGCCTGTATCTCCCCCCGTAGCTAGCAGATTTCAAGCTAAGCAATTTCTTAAAGGCATCCTATACATTAGACCTCCCTGGGACCTCAACTTTGGTTTGGAAAAGCTTTCTCTCCCACCTTTTCAACCAGCTTCCTCAGCTTCTCTATAGTACTGCTCATGGAAAACTGGGTTATTCCTGGCCTAAACTTCAGCCAGATCAGTGTCTGAACTACAGGCCGTTATGGGATCCCCACCCTGTCTGGTCTTCCACAAAGACAGGGTCTCCCTGCACACAAACTCCTCATTTATGCCTAAGATAGTCAGTGACCTATCTTCAAATCAGTTCTTACATTTGCCTACCTTTTTCCCTTCCTCCAGAACCCTAGTGTGAGGGTGCTACATACTTTAGATGCCCACAGGCAATTAAGATTTTATTTAGACAAAACCAAAGCTGTTAGAAAGTCAGATCAGCTTTTTTATTTCTTACTACCCCAGTGCTCTGGGGCAGGCTGTGTCCAAGCAGACTGTTTCCTTCTGGATTTCCAAGACTATTTCCACCACTCACCACCTAGATACGACTCTCCCTTCCTCTGTTAGGGCTCACTCCCCACTCCACCGGGGCTGTTACCTCATCTGGGGCCTTTTTCAAGGGATTGCACACCAATTCAATTCTTGAAGCAGCTATATGAACCTCAGTCCATACCTTCACAAAACAATACAAATTAGATGTAATTTCTAAATCTAGAGCTGGGTTTGCCAGAGCCATACTTCAGGGCTTCCCAGAAAACTCCTCGGGTACACTTCCTCCCATGCTTCATAAGCTTTGGTATTCTCCCTCATGTTATGAATACTGTAACAGATGAATAGAAGGACATAGAATAGTTCTGTAAAATCTTACCATAATAATAGATGTCCTTCATTTCTTGCAGTATTCCTGTCCCTCCCTCCTTCCCCCTGACCTTGCTTCTTCTTGGATGATTCTTATCCTACTTCCTTAGGCTGACATTCCTCCTGGGGCAGTCAGTTCGGAGGGCATTGCATGCATACGTTGCTTTTATAGCAGACATCCGATCGCAGCCTACATGCGACGTACCACACACCCTACATTAGTAAAGTGTTTTGTATACTGACCGACTTCTGGTCCCCTGTGGCAGGGAACTCCCTCATATTATGAATATTGCAACAGAGAAGAAAAGGACATCTGTCATTATAGTAAGAATTTGGGCAACTATTCTTTTTATGTTCTTTTGAATGCCAAAAAAAAAAGAGTGACTGGACCTTGGATCCTATTAGCACAAACACCTTTATTCAATAAAAAACCTTTTGTGTGGTCAGGGTGTAGTCATTTGTTTTTTTCTTTGTCACAAGAATACTGGTGTGCTCTTTGGTCTTCCAAGATAACTATCTTCACAGCAAGATCACAACCGAGTCCGTAACATTCTGCTATTTCTAGGTAACAATCAGTTATTAACAATTTGGAATGCTTCCATTTTGACTCATCATGCAGTGTGCTTAACAAATGCTGTTTGGTAGTAACAGCCTGTTAGAGGTTGTGGAAAGCCAAGATGTTCCCATATCTAGATGACTGGCTCCTAACTGGTGTTTTGGTTCAGCCTCTGACTTCAGTAAGAGTGTCTCTTGTTACGTTTCACTCTGTTGGTATTGCAGTGAACCTTGCTACGTCACAGATGATCCCTATCCTCGCTGCTCACAAGTACTGGCTGCAGTATTGATAGAGTTCTTTGTAAAGCATGCCTGCCAGTGTGGGGAGTACATTACCTGCAGTTTACTATCTCTATATTTTTCTTAACTCTGAAAGAATTTTGACTCTTCTTTTTCTCAGGACTGTAGGTCTGATGACACCATACAACCCAGTGGTGACCCATGCCAAACTTTAAATGATGGTGCCAGAGCGACACCAATGGTCCAGTGGTCATAAATATCGGACAATATGCTTTGCTTAACTCTTATTTCCAGAGCACACGAGGCATCATCAGTGATAGGTGGAGCTTCCAAACCTTGCCATATGCAGTCAGTTTTAGTTATATTCACTAACAGCACTGGTCACCGTGGATGCATTTTCCATATACGAGAAGCATTACAATGGGCATACAGTTCATGGTGCTTGGACATCCTACATATCCATGCTACATATCATTAAGGACAGTCTTCTTAAGAAAAGCACAACTGCAAGTTTTCAAAACTTTTTCAGATGATAATAAGACTATCATTTTGTCTTGATAAATGTGCATAAGCAACCTTTAAAGCAGGAAAACTGCAGCACCAGGAAAACATCAGTCTGGGACAAGAATATGATATAAAAGAACTTGAGCAAGAGTGAGTGTATAAATATTTGGGAATTGATGAAGGTTCAATAGTAAAACATGAACAAATGTAAATAAAACATAGTAAGGAATACTTTAGAAGACATAAATTAATCCTGAAAACAGCGTTGACATCTAGAAACAAAATCCACGCTATAAACCAATTTGCTCTTCCTATCCTAACTTACATTTTTGGAGCGACTTACTGGGCCCAAAACGTTTTGGATAGATTAGATAGGAAAACAAGGAGGATGCTTCATGGTCTTCAGATGATTTGTAAAAGTCAGTGCATACAAAGATTATATATTCCCATTCCAAAGGAAGGATGGGCCTCCTTGAAATTGATTACATGTATAGATCTGCAATTGTAGGACTCCACACATATCTGCTGACCTCATAAGACCCAAATGTAGTGAAAGTTTTGAAACATGAGGATAATAAATCTAAGATGACTTCTCTGCTTAATCTAGCAGAAGCATATCAGCGTCAAGCAGGAATGGAAGTCAAACCAGAAGTAGATAAATATTAGGCAGTAACTGAATGCGCCAAAATCAAAAGAAAGAATATAATGTGAAGGACTAGATGAGAAGGCAAGTAATGTGGAAAATGTGTAAATATAGTTGCAAGTATAGAAAACTTCTGGAAGAACCTCATGTTGATCAGAAACGAATGCAGGAATGGTTAAGGAGAGGCGGATTCAAACCAAGAGATGAAAGGTTAATATTGGCGGCCTAAGATAGTGTGCTACATACACGCTGGTTTAAAAAGTCCATTAAACACGTGGGAGAAACAGAGTAATTTCGGTTTTGTAAAACCGAACTGGAAACAGTGGTGCACCTTGTTGCTGGTTGTGACATACTAATAGCAGATGGACTGTATACTGAAAGGCATAATAATGTGGCAAGATTGTTGCGCTGGGGATTGTGTAAACAGTATGGTATTAAAGTGGTTAAAAAACACTGGAAACATGAGCCACAAAGCATCATAGAAAATAATGACGTTTACATCACGTGGGGTCACCCATTGCCAACAGTTCAAAAGATAGATGCTAGAAAACTAGATATAGTGGTCCATGAAAAGAAGACAAAAGTAGCATTGCTCATTGAAATCCCCATACCCAGTGACTACACTGTCTTGCGTACAGAGATAGACAAAGTCATAAAATATCAGAAACGAGAGCAATGTAGAAGAAAGATACCCAGGCAGTTCCAATAGTAGTAGGAGCAAGGAGTCTTATAAAAAAGAATCTACAATCATATGTAGATATGTTACCAATACATGTAACCCCATAGGAATTGCAGGAGGAGTCATTACTGGGCACATTGTAGATGCTGCAAAGTGCACTTTTGGCTGACATCAAAGATTGAAATAATACTAATTTCATGAACTTTAATCATACTTTGACTTAGGAATGGGGTCCATTCCCATCATGGTATTAGAAACCCAAAAGACTCTGAGAAATACTGAAAGGTATCAGTCAGGAGAAGGGTACAAAAACATTTCCACACCATTGGATATGCCATGGAACACAGTGGAGACAGTTATCAAAAAGTGGAGAAAATATGGGACAGCAATGACGTTGCAAAGACATGGACGCCCCTCCGAAGTTGATGAAAAGGCAAGATGAAAACTGGTCAGGGAGGCTGCCAAGAGATCTACAGCAACACTGAAGGAGCATCAGGAATTTCTGGAAAGTACTGGTTGTGTACTTACATGTGACAATCTCCTGTATTCTCCATATGTCTGGGCTATGGGGTAGAGTTGGAAGACGGAAGCCTTTTCTTACACAGAAAAACATCTAGCCCAGGCTAAAATTTGCAAAACAATCCATAGTCTCCCAAAAGCATGTGGGAAAATGTGTTATGGTCTGATGAGACCAAGGTTGAACTTTTTAGCCACAATTCCAAAAGGTACGTTTGGTGCAAAAACAACACTTCGCATCATCAAAAGAACACCATCCCCATGGTGAAGCATGGTGGTGGCAGTATCATGCTTTGGGGTTGCTTTTCTTTAGCTGGAACTGGGGCTTTAGTCAAGGTGGAGGGAATTATGAATAGTTACAAATACCAGTCACTTTTGGCCAAAAACCTTCAGATGCCTGTTAGAAAGCTGAAGATGAAGAGGAATTTTGCCTTTCCAACACAACAGTGACCCCAATCATACATCCAAATCAACAAAAGAATGGCTTCCCCAGAAGAAAATAAGATGTTATGTAGTCCTATCTCACCTACATTCTTACACGTGGGTTCGGAGCCGAATATCAGCTCCGACTCGGCCAAACTTTTCTAGCTCGAAGTCTTCAATTGGTTGGGCTAAGCAGGTATCCCATAGTGCACTGCTCCGTATCCACAGATCTCGTTTGCCGCTCGTGTAGCTCGGACGTGGTCTCGCTCTTGGCTGTGGCTAAGTACCTTTTTTCTTGTCTTAAGAAAAATTTATTGTTCAAAACAAAAAGCTATTTTCATAGCTATTATCCTTAGTGTTTAGCATTTTGGTAGTGTGCTTGTTTTGTGGTATCCCGATAACTGTTTCCTCGGGCTAGGTCCATTTCAGTTAGAGGACCTAGTCCTTTCGTCGTCCTGTTTGTCAAACCGTTTAAATTAGAGGTTTGATTTTCGGTTCTCCTACCCTTTGTAGTCCTAAACCATTTTAGTTAGAGTTTTTGATATAGTTGGGCTCAGTGTGTCTCTTTAGAGTGTGTGTACTGTTTCAACTTGACTGATTCCCGTGTTTTTTGTGGTGTTGAGTGTCTGTGAGTTTTCCTGTCAGATTTTCTCTTGGGTCGCGTTGTTGGTGTTTCTGGTGAATATGTCTAAAGATTCCAAAGATTCCAAAGAGCACAAACCTTCCGGTTTCAAAAAGTGCTCTAAATGTGGATACAAAATGTCCATCACTGATGGGCATTCTACTTGTGTCTATTGCCTGGGAGGCATTCATCTGCAGGAGTACTGCAGCTTTTGCCATGCATTCAGTCCCAGAGTGCTCCAAGAGAGGGAAGAATAAGCTGATCCTAAAGGGACTCTTGAAACCCTCTTTCGAAGAGGTCTTAGATTCTTCTCTCAGTGCTAAGTCTAAATCATCCAAGTCAAAAAAGAGATCTCCGGCTCCGTCAGCTTCATCGGAGCCTCCGGAGAAAGTCACAAAAATTGCATCAACCTCCTCGGCTCCACTGTCCTCAGGGCCACAGGAAGTGTCAGTGTTGATGGAACCGGCGTCGGCTCCTGTTTTGTTGGAACCTCTTCGGAGCCGATCGCCCAGTCTCAGACCAATCTCTCCTGAGAGGAGATCTCAATCTCCCTCCCTGTCCTCCAAATCCTCCAGGACCCTTTCAGATGTGGATGTTGATAGGGTGGTCCAGAGGCTCCTCCATTCACCGATTTTGGCAAAATTGTTTTTGGCTCTGGCCCAGCCGGCTCCGGAGCCCGTCCCGACCCCTCCTTCGATCATTCCTCCTCCGAGCGCATCTCTGTCTTCGGAGTCGAAGTGTTCCGCGCCGTGTGATGTTGCTAGTCCAGTTCCGATTGCCCCTCCGGCTCCATCGGTACCGACCCCGTCGGCTCCGTCCTTTGGGTTCGGGACTCTGGATTCTTCAGTCGAGCCCGAGGGGGACATCTCGGGACATATTTTGGTTCCAAGTCTCCCTCTTGGTGCCTCGACTTGGGGAACTCCGACTCCCGTCGTGGTCTCGGAGGCTGGCAGGTCCTCGGACTCTGGGGGGACCAGCCTTCGAGGCCATGCGGACTGCGCTGGCCAGATCATCAGCTACTTCAGGTGGATCGGTCACTCTGTCCCCCACCACTCCGGTGAGAGCCTCTGATCACCACCTATCCATGGACAGCAGAGCACCAAGGCCTAGGGATACCCCCACGAGTGGTCCCCAACTTTCTGAGGGCCCTTCAGAGTTCATGCCTGAGGAGCCCCCTAGAAAGAAAACGTGCAAGAGGAAGCACATAGACTCACAGGATGAGTCCCTCATCTCTGATACTGACCTCGAGGAATCGGAGGGGTCCCCCAAGTCATCCTCTGATGATGTTTCCTTCTCCGACATCCTGGAGATACTGAAGCAAAGAGGTGACTGGCTGTCCAAAGCCCCTTCCAAGGAGGAGTCGGTTTTCCTTAAGGCCTTTGGTGCTCAGCCCTTCGCCTTCTGGGTGTCCCCACCCTTCGACGAGCTCCTTGATTTAATTTGTCGAAGGGTGTGGGAAAACCCTGATTCTGTGGAGCCCGTACCCAGGCGCCCCAACAAGTTTCTTTCTGCTCCCCCAGGGTAAGGAGTTCTTGTCCAAAGGAGTCCCTGTAGATGCCATGGTGGTGGCGGCGGCCGCTCAGAAGGAAGTAACAGAGACCTCTTCCTCCATCCATCCTCCTAACAAGGAGTCTAGGACCATGGACCGGTACGGGAAGCATACCCTCTTGTCAGCAACCTTTACCTTACGGTCGCTGAGCTGTCTCATTTCACTCGGCTCCAGAGAGATCTCCTCAAGGAATTAGGAGATACTCTTGCGGGTAACGTCCCAGAGGCGGTGGCTCAGACTGTTAACGCCCATGTGTCTACCCTCAATTCCATTGTCAACTCCTCCATGCGGCTCATTTCATATGCAGCTGAGGGAGCGAGTAGGGCAGCAAGCTCAGGAGTCGCTCTTAGAAGGCAAGCCTGTGTCACTTTGCGGAGGCCTTCAAGTCTTCCTTCACTGACGCCCCCTTTGATGGTTCTTCTTTGTTCGTAACCAAAGTGAAAGGCAACCTCACCGGGTGCGAGCAAGAGGGAAAGACCCTGTCTGCCGTAGGGGTCCATTTTTCCCTTCCTTCTAGGCCTTACTCCAAGGCCCAGTGGGGTGGGAAGATGTGGTTCAAGTAATCACAGAGGTTTTTTCCTGCCGCACAAGGTGAGTCCCCCTCCAGAGGCAGAGGAGGGGGAGGTTATTCAGGGAGATGCCACCCTAGAGGCAGAGGGGCCCCCCGCAATTCAGGAGACCGCGATTCCTTTCGCGGCTCCCCCTACTCTCGTTCCAGAGGGAGTGCCCGGCTGTGCTTATCCGGAGCCAGTCGGGGGTCGAATTTTGTTATATCCGGAAGCTTGGGAAAGTATCATTCAGGACCAATGGGTATTACGAAAAATTTCCGGAGGTTACCTCATTCCGTTTACATCAGGCCCCCCCCCCCCCCATCAATCAGAAATATCCCAGATGTTCCACCCAGTCAAAGGGATCAAGCAGCCTTGGAGGTTTCAAAGGTGCTAGAAAAAGGAGCCATCCAGTGTGTCCCCTCAGACCAAATCGGATTAGGGACTTATTCAAGATTCTTTTTGGTGCCGAAAAGAACAGGGGACCTGAGACCCATATTATATCTCAGCCAACTAAACTACTATGTACAGAAGTCCAAGTTCCGTATGGTCACACTACAATCGATTCTCCCATTGTTGGATGTGTTCCATCGACCTCAAGGATGCTTACTACCATGTAAAAATGGACAGGGCATCCAGGAGTCACCTACGCTTCCGGCTGGGAGCCAGTCATTTCCAGTTTCGAGCACTGCCCTTTGGTCTCACCACAGCCCCCAGGGTGTTCACCAAGTGCATGGCAGTGGTGACTGCTCACTTGAGACGTCAGGGATTCCAAGTGTTTCCGTATCTGGATGACTGGCTCCTTACTGCCTCCACCAGGCATCAACTAGTCCAAACCAGGGACGCTAACATCACTCTGTCAACAGTTGGGCATAACACTAAATTGGGAAAAAATTTGCTTTGTTGCCCTCGCAGCGTGTCACCTTTATAGGCGCAGAATTAGACACCATTCAAATGCGAGCATTTTTACCGCAGGAGAGGATCAGAATCTTGCAACAAATACACATCCTGATGCCCCTGAAGAAAGCGAAGGCAAGATTGGTTCTCCAACTCCTGGGGACCATGGGAGCAACAATTATGTTGGTCCATCTAGCGAGATTGCACATGAGACTTCTCCAATGACTTCTCTTTGTTCAATGGTCTCTCCAAAAATTTCAACTTTCTTACCCCATTTTGCTCACGGACAGATGCAAACAGGGCCTCAGTTGGTGGCTTTGCACCAACAATTTGGACGGGGGAAGGCCTTTCGTTCCACCCATCCCGGTTGCCACAGTGACTACGGATGCCTCCCAGATTGGGGGGGGGGCATTATCTTGGCAGGACAGTCCAAGGCACATGGCAAGATCACGAGATACATCTGCATATCAACGTCCTAGAGATGAGAGCAGTGCTACTTGCGTTGCAGGCACTTCAGTGTTTTCTCCCTCTAGGGATGATTGCAGTACACTCAGACAACATGTCAGTAGTGTGGTATCTAAACAAGCAAGGGGGAATCAGATCTTACCCCCTGTGCAAAGAGGCCATTGCGAGTGTGGCAGTGGGCAATAACTTCCCAACGGTTTCTGTTGGCAACGCACATTCCGGGGAAGTCCAACGTGATTGCAGACAGGCTAAGCAGAGCTATTCTGATGCCTTACGAGTGGTCCCTGAATCGTCTAATTACAGAGCGAATCTTCAGCAGATGGGGTCAGCCTTGCTGCGACCTCTTTGCTAGCCCCTTCAATGCCAAATGCAGCAACTACTTCACGCTGATCCCCTCACAGGGGGAGTCTCCCAGGGACGCTCTGGCTCACGATTGGCCCTCCGGTCTGCTTTATGCTTTCCCTCAGTTTCCCTTGCTCTCAAAGGTGATTCAGAAAGAGCAATCTTTGGGAAGCAGAATGATTCTGATTGCTCTACACTGGCCTCGTCAAGTCTGGTTCCCTTTTCTTCAACCATACATTGTGGACACTCCTTGGATTCTGGACCCTCAACCAGATTTACTGACACACATGTCGGGACAGTTCCACCCCTCTCTGATGACCCTCTGGTTAACAGCCTGGCTACTCCACTTCTGTCGTTAGTTAGGCTTCATAAATTTTCACCGGAAGTGGTTCACATTTTATCTTCCTCTCATAAGCCACCTACCAGGAAGATTTATTCCAGCAAATGGAAGAGGTTTTCTATTTGGGCGCATACCCAAGGAATTGATCCTTACACAGCTCCAATTGCTTCAGTCTTGGAGTTTTTGTCTATGCTTTTCCATCAGGGTTCCGCATCAGCTACCATCAAAGTTCAATTGGCTGCGATCTCTAATTTTCATGTGGCTAATGAGCCTAGTCTCATGGCTCATAGGCTCTGCAAGACGTTCCTGAAGGGTACTCTGTTACTCCGTCCCCCGGTCTCCGAACCTATCATGCCCTGGGATCTCAATTTTGTTCTACAAGCCCTTTCTTCACCAACCTTCGAGCCTGCAGCTACCTGTGAATTGAAATTCTTGACCTGGAAAACAGCCTTCTTAACAGCAATCACTTCAGCAAGGCGAGTTTCAGAAATTCAAGCCCACTCTATCAAACCTCCATACTTAATCTTCCATAAGGACAGGGTTTCTCTTAGACCAAACCCTTCTTTTCTTCCTAAAGTGGCTTCCGTGTCTAATCTTAATCAATCCATTGAGTTGCCTGCATTCTTTCCTCAATTTTCAAACAAGGCAGAATTTAAATTCCATCAATTGCATGTACACAGACAGTTACGTTTCTATCTGCACCGAGCAAAAGATATCCGGAAGTCGGATCAACTATTTGTCTCCTTTTCGGAAAACAAAATTGGGTCCCCGGTTTCCAAGGTCACCATATCCAGATGGATATCTAGTTGCATCTCTTTTGCCTACCAAGCGGGAGGAAAAGATCTGCCATTTCCTGTCAAGGCTCACTCTACTCGGGCTGTTTCTACATCTACAGCCTATCAGGCCAGATTGTCAATGGATGATATATGTGCTGCAGCTACTTGGTCTTCTCCGCGCACATTTGTTTCTCATTACAAATTGGACGTGGCTTCGAGGGGCAGGGCATCCTTTGGCTCCACGGTACTCGGGAGTATTTTCCTATGAGCCACCCAAGATGTAGGTGCTAGGGATGCTGTCCCACGGGTAAGAATGTAGGTGAGATAGGACTACATAACATCAGGAAGTTATGTACTCACCATAACGTTCGATGTATGTAGTCCATCTCGCCTCACATTCTTACTTACCCGCCCACCTTCCCCCTTCCTGGAGGATCTGGAGGTTAGGTTGTTATTTACAGAGTTCCCTTTACTTTAGTTTATTCTTTTATTTGGATGTTGTGTATGCATGGGTATGAATGAGTATTGCAGCAAACTAGATCTGGGATACGGAGCAGTGCACCATGGGATACCTGCTTAGCCCAGCCAATAGAAAACTTTGAGCTAGAAAGGTTTGGCCGAGTCGGAGCCGATATTCGGCTCCAAACCCATGGGTAAGAATGTGAGGCGAGATGGACTACATACATCGAACGTTATGGTGAGTACATAACTTCCTGTTTTGGAATGGCACAACCAGAGCCCAGACCTAAATCCAGTGACCTAAAGAGGGCTGTGCACAAGAGGTCCCCTCATAATCTGACAGATTTGGAGCGCTTTTGCAAGGAAGAGTGAGCAAATATTGCCAAGTCAAGATGTGCCATGCTGATAGAGTCCTACCCAAGAAGACTGAATGCTGTAATTAAATCAAAAGGTGCTTCAACAAAGTATTAGTTTAAGGGTGTGCACACTTATGCAACAAGCTTATTGTACGTTTTTTTATTTTTTATATTTTTTCCCCTAACAGATGTTTGTTTTTCAATTGAATTTTACAGGTTATAGGTCACATTAAAGGTGGGAAAAGTTTTGAAATTATTTATTGTGGTCTCATATTTTTTTTTCACAAAAACCTGGCATTTTAACAGGGGTGTGTATACTTTTTATATCCACTGTAGTGAATGAAGTATTACCGAACTGAAGGGGGGATATAAACTCCTATTAGGTGAGGGACTATATATGTCAAGACAGTAGAAATAGGTAAGAATTCTTAACTTAATAAGTTTGAACATGCTTTTGTCTTAGAATATGACAGAAGTAAAGACAATAATTCAATTTTGAGGAAGAATTGGAATATTTTTAAGATGGACCCAGAGACAGTAAACTCTGTTAACCAGCACCCATGGGGATTGGTAGATGCTGGATAACTGTAGATGTTCGTGTTTCACTGTTGCAGTCCTAACCAATGGGTTATCCGGCTCCTGGTGGCCATCGATCGGCCAGAATACCAAAGGTAAGTAAAAATGACATCGGCTGTCGGTTGTAAAGGACGTCAGGGCGTCCATTACAAAAGGAGGAAGCCAACGTCACGTCCTCAGTCTTTCTTGCCGCGGAGCCCGAAGCAGAAGCATTTCTTGCGGTCGGCAGTTTACCTTTTTTGTTTCCGACTACAAAGTTGAAGTCATCTACAGCTAAGTACCCCATTGAGGATCCTCTTTTCTTGCCTTAACGAATGTCAGAAAAGGTTAATAATCGTCTTACCTGTGGAAAGCCGATTCTCCGTAGAGATTTTCATTCCTGTTGTATTTGTTTAGGCCTCAGCCACGACGTTCCTAATTGTGATCTCTCTGCTTCCTTTAATCCACGTACTATTCATCATCAGGCTAAGTTTTAAGATAAGCATGTTGGAGTTTGGCCTAAGTTTGTCGGTATGGCGTCCACTGGTCTTCAAGCTTTAGATATCCCCAAGAAACGTAAGGATAAGGACCGCGACAGGCTTCCGAAGGTCAAGTCAGATGATAAGTTGGCTGTCAGTCATGCTGTAGCCAGTGAGGTGCCTTTGCAATCCCTGCAACCCACAGATTTTCAACCGTAGGCCTCTGTTAAGACCATTTCAGAGGTCCCCAGGCCTCCGGCTTCTATTTTACCTTCAGACCTTCCACCTGTTGCCTCTTCAGCTGGATCCGGAGACGTGAAGCTGACTCTGGTGTCTGCGGCCTCCGTTCTGCATTCAGACAGCAAGCTCATACTGACGACTTCGGCGGTTGCCAGGCCTCCCGAGTCCTTTAGACTTGCAGGTAAATCTTCCAGTCATAAGCCTGTGAAGAAACAGGTTTCAGTTTCCTCTCGTTTCCCTCATTCTCAAATGGTTAAAATGGCTGATGACCTTTTGACTCTTATCAGGGGTTCACAGCCTCGTCCTTCAAAAAGAGGTAGGGATGTCTCTCCTGAGGCTTTGTCTTTTTCAGGTTCTGATACTTCTAGCATTTCTGTTGATGAAGAGGAAGTTTCTCAAGCTTTCTCTCTTTTTGAGGATTCAGAAGCAGAGGAGTCCATCCCTTCTGCTTCTCCTCCAGAAGGTTTCTCTTTTGATGATACTTTGAATACTCTCAGGGAGCATTTTACATGGGAAAGTCAGGATTATCCCCTTTCTAAGTAAAGGATTAGGGAGTTTTTGGATTTACCTCAGCATAAGCCTTTGGCTATTCCACCTGTGTTGGAAGTGGTTGATGATGTTTTCTGGAAAATTCCTTGATTCCAAATTTGGTTCCTCCTGCTCCCAGGAAACCTGACAGGTACTGTAGAGTCCCTGATTCTCATTTGTTTCTTTTCAGGAATCTATTAGTTGATCCAGAGGATGTTCTTCGTGTTTCACTGTTGCAGTCATTACATTTGGGTAATCTGCTGGCAGGTTGCCCTCAGTCAGCCTGATTAACAAAGTCTTGGGTCCTGCGTCGGTTGCTGTCCCTTCTTCCATGACGTCAGGTCGTCAGGGGTATAAAACATGCAGCTGATGCCATTACATCAGTCTTTCTTGCCGCGCGGTGCCCGAAGCAGAAGGTGTTCGCAAGTGCTAGTCGGCCGACTCCTGAATTTTTCGTTTTCAAGTTTCAGAACCAAAGTCTTTAACTAAAGCTAAGTACCCTGTTGGGGAAACTTTTTCTTGCTCCTTACCAATGTCAGTAAAAGTTAATAATTGCATTACTTGTGGGGAGCAAATACCTCATAAGGATGTTCATTTGTACTGTATTCCTTGCCGAGGCCCTGATCACAACGTGCCTTGCTGTTGGTTTTGTGCTAAATTTAATCAACGCACGATTAAATGTCGGTATATTTTTGCTTCTAAATATTTTGGCTCAAGATTTAACTATCCAGAAATGTCGTCGGTTAGCAATCTGACTACCAGAATTCTTAAAAAATGCAAAGAAAAAAACAGAGACAGACGGTAGCCATCCCCCTCCTTCTAAGAGACCTAGGCAAGGCACTGACTATGAATCTTCAGAACAGGTTTCTATTTCTTCTGAGTCTTCTGAACAGGATTTATCTGTACCTACTTATGAGGACTCTGATGCAGAAGATTCCATCCCTTCTGCTTCTCCCCCTGAGGATTTCTCTTTTGGATAAACTTTACGTACTTTAAGGGAACACTTCCACTGGGAAAGTCAGGATTTCTCTGAATCTACAAAGAGACTTAGGGATTTTCTTCTTCTTCCTCAGCATAGACCTTTGGCTATACCTCCTGTTCTAGACATTGTTGTTGATGTTTTTTCAAAATCCAGTATGACTCCTGATTCTCTGCCTCCAGCTCCTAGTAAGCCAGGCTGATACTACAGGGCTCCTGACTCCCACAAATTCCTTTTAAAAACCCTACTGCTAACCCTGAAACCATTTCTCAGGGTCCCAACGGCGTTAAGGCCTCTACTGCTAAAGATCCTACCCCTTCTGACAGAGATTCCAGGGTGCTGGATAGATGGGGTAAGAAGGTTTACACGTATACAACCCTGGCAATCAGGGCTTTAAACTGTCAGTTTCATATGCTTAAATATCAACAGCATGTCATGTGTCTACTTAAACAGAAAATAATGTTAAACTCTCACTGTGTGGAAAATAGAGTTGCAGGATTTATTACATTCAGCTGAACAAGTTGGAATACATACTTTGCAATGTGGTTTTGATTCTTTAGAGGCCTCTTGCAGGGCTGATGTAACTGGATCTGTGATAAGAAGGCATGCTTGGCTCAAAGAGCAAAATCTGCCTGACCATGTTAAAGCAAAATTGTTGGATGCTCCTTTACAACAGCAACAGGACAGTCTTCTTTGGTAATAAGGCTGAAGAAGTTTTAAAAAAGATGGAAAATAAAGCTAAATCCATGCAAATTGTGAAAGATTTCGTACAAGTGCAGCCACCCAGATTTAGTAGGCACTGGCCTACTAAGAACTGGTCCTTTCCAGTACCCTCGAGAGCCACTCAAGTCAAATCCAGACATTCCAAAGGTTCCAGGTTTCAGTTACAAGGAACCTTTAGAACAAAATAATGGGGTGCCTCCACCTCCAAAGCTGGAAGCAACAAGGCACCTCCCTATGGTAAACAGTCTCAATGACCTTCCTCTACAATCACGAAGCACTTACCTTTTGGCCGTCCCTTTGGGGGGGAAACTGGCACTTCATGCACAAAACTGGCAAGTGATTACCCAGGACAAATGGGTTTTAAATATAGTATCCCAGGGATACAGATTTCATTTCCACATGTTGCCAATCCCAAACGGATGGCCAGATCTGCCTCCAAATCTGTCCCTCATGAATATGGGGGCTGTTCAACCAGAAGAGGAAAAGGGACAAGGTTTCTATTCAAGACTTTTCCTGGTACCCAGAAAAGACAAATCATGGCGTCCAATTCTGGACTTATCCGTTCTAAATACATTTCTGGACATTCCAAAATTCAAGATGCTGACTCTTCAACAGTTATTACCTATGCTAGGCAAAGATGCCTCGTTGGTAACTCTAGACTTAAAAGAGGCTTACCTGCATATCCCAATCAGGGAATCTTGCAGAAGATACATCTGCTTCAAAGCAGGCTACTCACATTACCAGTTCTCTGCACTGCCCTTTGGCTTATCTACTGCGCCCAGGGTCTTCACAAAGTGCCTGGCACCAGTAATTGCATTTTGCAGGCAAAGAAATATTCAAATGTATCCATACCTGGTCGATTGTCTAATTCAGGCAGAAAACCAGGACACTCTTCTAAAGCATCTGGTGTTTGTAAAAAGGGTTCTAACTTGTCTAGGGTACACCATAAACGAAAAGAAATCACAACTGGTACCCTCTCAAAAAATTACATTCCCGGATGCTAGCTTGAATACAGCTACCCAGATGACTTATCTTACACCAGAAAAGCAAATTCAATTGATGATTTGCTTCAAACAGGTGGCCACAAAAACCCAGCTATCTGCAAGACAAATTCTGCAGGCCTTGGGGTTCATGGCCTCCTGCTTTCTTCTAATTCCATATGCAGGACTGCATATGAGGAAACTTCAGTAGTACCTAAAAAGTTTATGGAATCAACATTGTCACAGTCTGGAAACAATGATTCCTATTATAACTTGCCTGCAACTAGAGTTCCTATGGTGGGCAGAGGCCTGCCACCAAAACAAGGGACTGACATTCACTCCACCCCCTGCTGCCCAAACCCTAACTACAAACGCATCAGACTATGCTTGGGGGGGGGGGGGCGCGCATCTGGCAGGGAAATGCATTCAGGGCAAATGGAGCCCAAATCAAATGCACCTACGTATCAATCAGAAAGAAATGCTAGCTGTACAGAATGCTCTGACAGCCTTCAAGGACTACCTTCATCCAGGACAACTACTGATCAAGACAGACAACACCACAGTCATGTGGTACATAAGCAGGGAGGAACACATTCCTACCCCCTTTGCCCACTAGCCATGACATTGTGGAACACGGCCTTGACTTATCAAATACATCTACAAGCTCAATTCCTGCCAGGAAAGCTAAATACTCTGGCAGATGAACTAAGCAGAAATCTTATGGACCCACACGAATGGAAACTGGAACCACAAGTTTTCAACATGTTGACACGCAAATGGAGGAGCCCAGACATAGATCTTTTTGCCTCACTCCAGAACTATCAGTTGGACAAATTCTGCACAAGAATTCATCACAAAAAAGCTTGGAAAGTGGATGCTCTATCATTCAGCTGGAGAAACCTATCGGTTTATGCTTTTGCCCCTCTGCCTGTGCTATCCAAACTCCTACTAAAAGTCAGACAGGACAAACCAAAAATGATTCTAATTGCTCCAGACTGGCCTCTCCGACACTGGTACAAACTCCTGCACAATGTGTCACACCTTCCCCCGTGGCACCTGCCTCAGACACCTTACCTACTGTCTCAGCAGAACTACCAAATTTTGCACACTCAGCTCCAAACTTTTAATCTTACAGAGTGGCTAATCAACTAATTTCACCCTTGGCATCTCTCAGCAAACCTGTGATGGATGTCATTTTGGAGGCTAGAAGGCCTAGTACTAGAAAATCTTATGCTGACAAATGGAAAAGATTCTGTGCCTGGAACCAATCATAAAGAATAAGCACAGCAATGCCCAATATTCCTCAGATTCTGCAATACTTAACTGAGATGCTTCACAAGGGCCTATCTTTTTCTTCCTTAAAAATCCATGCCTCTGCCATTGCAGCTCATTACAACACAGAACCTCCCCTCTTCTCTCATCCTCTGCTAAAGTAGTATCTCAGAGGGGCCAAAAATTTAAGACCTTCCAGGAGAGCACCAACTCCTGCATGGGACCTCAGTTTTGTTTTGGAAAAACTCACTCTACCTCCTTTTGAGTCAGCTGCTACTGCAGACCTAAAATTTTTCTCTTGGAAAACAGCTTTCCTTTTAGCAGTCATTTCGGCTAGAAGGATTTCAGAATTACAGGCTCTTATGGCAGTGGATCCTTTCATTATTTTTTATCCGGACAGGGTGGCTCTCAGGACCAATCCATCCTTTATGTCTAAGGTGGTATCCAGTGTGGCTCTTAATCAGGCCATTCATCTGCCAACTTTCTTCCCCAATCCACAGAACAAGGGTGAGCGGATTCTGCATTCATTGGATGTACACAGACAACATAGATTCTACTTAAACAGGACAAAATCTCTAAGAAAACCTGAACAACTTTTGGTGGCATTTGCTGCAGGGGCAGAGGGAAAGGCTATTTCAAAGCAGACTATTTCCAAATGGATAAGCCATTTTATTCGATTCTGCTATGTGCACCATGGTAAACCTATCCCCAAGGGGATCAGATCTTATTCCACCAGGGCTGCATCTACTTCTGCAGCCTTTCTCAGAGGGGTTCCTACCAGAGACATTCTAGAAGCTGCTACCTGGAGCTCAGTTCATACGTTCTTCAGACATTACCATTTACCTCACTTCTCTAAATCCAGAGCTGGCTTTGCCACTGCTGTCCTGCAGGGCCTTATAGCTGCTCCTAATGCTGTATAAATCCATCCTCCCAACCATAGCTTTGGGATTCTAAACAAATGTAATGACTGCAACAATGAAACACAAAGAACATAGTACAGTTGTGTACACTTAAAAAAAAAAAAAAAGAGTAGATGTTCGAGTGTATTCACTGTTGCAGTCCTGGTTACCCTCCCTCCCGCCCCCTGTTTTTTCTCTAACTATACCTCTCCTTTCTTTTACTATAATTAAAAGCCTTTTTGGTGTATTTGCATTTGTTTGGAGGTATATGTTTTGTGTTTTAAGTTTTATATATATATATGAGGTGCACCTGACATTTGGGGCAAGAAAAACTGATGTAATGGTGTCGGCTGCATGTTTTATACCCCTGACGACCTGACGTCATGGAAGAAGGGACAGCAACCGACGCAGGACCCAAGACTTTGTTAATCAGGCCGACCTGCCAGCAGATTACCCAAATGTAATGACTGCAACAGTGAATACACTCAAACATCTACATTTATGGTAAGTGTACACAACTGTACTTTATTTCTCAAGGCCCTAAAGGAGTTAAGGCCACTGTTACTAAAAATCCTGTTCCTTCTGACAGGGAATCTAGGAACCTAGATAGGTGGGGTAAAAAGGTTTATACTTCTGCCACTGTTGCTATTAGATCTACTAATTGTCTTTTTCATATGCTGAAGTACCCGCAGCACACCTTGGAAGCTTTTAAGTCTAGGATAGCAAGTGTGCCTCAGGATTTTCTGAATTCTGCCAGTCTTGTCAGTAAACATTCATTACATTGTGGTTTTGACATTCTAGAAGCCTCCTGTAGGTCTACAGCTACTGGCTCTGTTATTAGAAGGCACACTTGGCTCAGGCAGCAGCCCCCTACCAGTGCCTGTTAAGGCTAAGCTTTTAGATGTACCTTTGCATAAGGACAGTCTTTTTCCAGCAAAGCAGAGGAAGTGCTCAAGAAGATGGAAGACAAGGCCTAGTCTATGCAGACAGTTAAAGACTTTCTGCAAGTTCAGCCTCCTTGCTTTAGCAGGAATTACCTTTCTAAGAGTTGGACGTTCCCTGATACCAGCAGCCAGAGCCATTCTAGGACTAGAGGTTACAAATCTTCTAGGGGACAGGTGGCTATCCCTCAAAGGTCTAAGCTTTGGTAGGCTTCCTCTTCCAAGGCGGGAAGTTCTTAGCCCGCATCTCAGTCTAAGCATTCTCAATGACTCTGTCCAACTTCTGCCTTTTCTTGCCTGCCAGGAGAGTTCTTTAGGGGGGAGGTTGGCCCTTTTTACAAAAGTCTGGGCCACCATCACAGACAACAAATGGGTACTCAGAACTGTATCCCTAGGACACAAGTTTTCTTTCCACACCTTTCCAGTACCCAAGGGATTCCCGGACGCTCCTCCAAACCAAAGGGCAGAAGTAGAAAAGCAAATTTTGTCTCTGTTACATCTGGGAGCAATAGAATCAGTTCCTGCACAGCAAGTAGTCCAGGGTTTCTATTCCAGACTTTTCCTAGTTCCAAAAAAAGAAGGCACCTGGCGTCCTATCCTAGATCTGTCCAGCCTGAACTCTTTCTTGATAATTCCAAAATTCAAAATGCTCACATTGCAATCAGTTGCTGCCATTGTTAGAAAAGGATTCCTTGCTGGTAATGTTGGATCTCAAAGAAGCTTATCTGCACATCCCTATCAGAAAAAGTTGCAGGCAATACCTTCGTTTCAGGGTGGGCAGGCAACATTATCAATTCTCTGTGCTGCCCTTTGGCTTATCTACTGCTCCCAGAGTTTACACAAAGTGCCTGGCTTTAGTCATTGCTTTTTGCAGGCAGAAGAAAATTCAGATTTATCCATACTTGGGCGACTGTCCAATTCAAGCAAATTCTCAGGAACGGCTGTTAAAGGATCTAGAATTTGTAAAGACTCTTCTCTCTTCCCTGGGTTACACTCTCAACGAGGAAAAATCAAAAATGGTGCCATCCAAAGAGATAACATTCCTGGGAGCGTGTCTGAACACAGCCGCCCAGCTCACCCAGGAGAAGCAGACAACTCTTTCAGTGTACTTCAAGGACTTGGCAAGCCTGTCCTAGTTCCCTGCAAGGAAATGCCTGCAAGCTCTGGGATTCATGGCCTCTTGCATTCTCATTATTCCATTTGCAAGAGTGCATATGAGGAAATTGCAATGGTACCTCAAGAACATTTGGTGTCAACACACACAGGACCTGGATGTGATAATTCCTCTGCTTCTATGTCTGCAGACAGAGTTTCTGTGGTGGGCAACTGCCTGTCTACAGAACAAAGGCAGGCCTTTTCGCTCACCCCTGGCCACTCAAGTTCTTACCACAGATGCATCGGACTATGCCTGGGGAGCTCACCTGGATGGCAGATGTTTACAGGGAAGTTGGAATGCCCAGCATATGCACCTGCACATAAAGTTAAAGGAGATGATGGCAGTCCAACAGGCCTTACTAGTTTTCAAGCATCTTCTTTCTCCAGGGACCCTACTTGTCAGGGCAGACAACACCATAGTCATTTGGTACATCAACAAACAGGGAGGGACTCATTCTTACCTCCTGTGGAGACAGAGCATGAGTCTTTAGTCTATAGTAGCATCCCTGAGCCTGCATCTCCTAGCTCAGTTTCTTCCAGGAAGACTCAATGTTTTGGCAGTCCAGTTGAGCAGACGGACCCTGGATCCTCATGAGTGGCAGCTGAACAGAGTAGTTTTTCACAGCATCGTTCAATGTTGGGGTACTCCTCAAGTGGATCTTTTCTCTTCTCCAGACAACCATCTTCCTCTGAAGCCAGATCTTTTGGTTCAGGAGGGGGGAAACATTCTACATCCTCATCTTCAGTCTCTCCATTTGGTGGCATGGCTCATTGTATAACTCCATCCTTTACTTCTTTCCTTTCCCAGCAGGTAGATGACTTGCTGAGGGAGGCCAGGAGGCCTAGCACTAGGAAGTCTTGTGCTAGCAAATGGGAAAGATTCTCTCATTGGATGCAGGCTAGAGGAGAATCTTCTTCTCAGTCTACCCTTCCTCTGATCCTGGAATAACCTGACTGGTTTGCTTCAAGGTGGTCTTTCTTTTTCCTCTATCAAGATCCATGCTTCAGCCATTTCTGCTTATTGTTTTTTTGACCAACCCATTTTCTCTCATCTCCTGATGAAAATGTTTCTCAGAGGTGCTTGCAACTTAAAACCTCCCAGAAGGGCGCCTACTCCAGCCTGGGATCTTAATTTTGTTCTAGAGAAACTCACTCTTCCTCCTTTTGAGCCAGCTGCCACTGCAGATTTAAAGTTTCTCTCATGGAAGACTGCCTTCCTCTTGGCTATAACTTCAGCAAGGAGGGTTTCGGAGCTGCATGCTTTGATGGCTGTGGAGCCTTTTCTTATTTTCCACACAGATAGGGTCTGTCTGAGAACCAATCCCTCCTTTATGCCTAAGGTGGTTTATAGCCTGACTCTTAATCACTCCATGCACCTTCCTACATTCTTTCCTAATCCTCGAAATGGAGGTGAAAGAATCCTACATTCTCTTGATGTGCATAGACAGCTCAGGTTTTACCTGGACAGGACTAAAGACCTTCGGAATTCAGCACAGTTATTGGTCAGCTTTGCCCCTGGAGCCCAGGACAAGGCTATTTCTAAGCAAACCATTTCTAAATGGATTGCTCATTGTGTTACCTTCTGTTATTCCTTTCACGGCAAGGTTCCTCCTCAAGGGGTTAGGACCCACTCAACTAGAGCAGCTTCCACTTCTGCAGCCTTTTTAAGGGGTGTCCCTACCAAAGACATTTTGGAGGCTGCCACATGATCTTCTGTTCACACTTTCACAAAGCATTATAATTTGCCTTTGTTTTCAAGAGCCAGGGCAGGGTTTGCCACTGCTGTTCTGCAGGACATTATCTCCAATCCTTAATTTTGTTGGTTCCTCCTTCCTTTTCTCTGGGCTTTGGTAATCAACCCATTGGTTAGGACTGCAACAGTGAAACACGGTGAACATATTGCAGTTGTGTACACTTACCATAAATGTAGATGTTAGAGTGTTTTCACTGTTGCAGTCCTGCTTTCCCTCCCTCCTTCCCCCTTTTTCTCTTTTCCTAAGGTACAGGCTAAATTTGGTTTAAGCCTTTTTTTCTGGGGGCTTCTGACTGTTATGGCAAGAAGGACTGAGGAAGTGACGTTGGCTTCCTCCTTTTGTATCGGATGCCCTGACGTCCTTTACAACCGATGACAGCCGATGTTATTTTTACTTACCTTTGGTATTCTGGCTGATCGAGGGCTACCGGGAGCCTGATAACCCATTGGTCAGGACTGCAACAGTGAATACACTCGAACATCTATATTTATGGTAAGTGTACACGACTGTATTTTTCTGGTTGCTTGAGAGTTACTATTAAAAATAGGCCTGACTAATAATGCACCCCATACTATTTGTTTGGTTTGACTTGTTCTCGGGTTGATGAGAGAGGGAATTTATTCCCATCTTCCTTTTTAAAACTGTAAGGTATGTTTCTGCAGGGGGAAACAGAAAGTGTAACACATAAAAATTGTACTGTATTTCTTCGATATTTTTTTGCCAGTTGCTTGAGTTCCGGTTTATTGAGATTTACTTTATTTTTGTGCTCATGAGAAAGAAACCATTATTTACATTTAAAAGAGCATGACATTTTAAAAAAATGTTATGGAAATGGGTCAGAATGACATACAGAGTATTAAGAGCAGACTTGGAGGTGTGACAAAAGTGTGGACATTATAAACAATGTCCTTATATTCTTGTAGGAGAGAGTTTGATTTTAGAAAATGGAGGTGAATCTAAGGTACACTTTTAGAAAGGAAACTGCCAGACTAAGGGAGTTTAGCAAATTGTTCAACATGCCCAGCATTTTATGTGGGCAAAACAGAAAGGTTATGTAAAAGAATTTACTAGAACATATATGATATTAGTAATAAGAATGAAAGCAGTGCACTGTATAAATATTCTGTACAGTGTACACAGTTTAACAGTTTTCATTGTGGGATACTTGAAAAAGATTGCACCAAACCCAAGGGGTGAGGAATGGCAAATTAAACCTGAACATAAAGCATTGTGGTAACTGAGGCTGAATGCCCTTAACACTCAAGGATTAAATTATTTTTTGTCTGTTCAACCTTTACTCAGATTAAAAGCTGTGAAATTGTAGGTTTTAACTTAAAGTTTTAAATGTTTATAACTATTAAGTTTCTTAGCTATTGATATATTTTTTTATTTCTTCACCTTTTATATTATTGTACGTGTATACAGGACATTTTGTAAATACGAATAGTTTTTTTTACCAATTTTTAAAGTGTTTACATTATTATGTTACATTTTTTATTTTGCTTTTGCAAATATTGGGACTAGCACTGTGTCCCACTATGTAATTTTTGAGGTCTATTAGCTTGTATTCTATTATAGAAGAGATAGAGAGAATGTATTGTATTCTGATGAAGTCTTTTCAAAAGGACAAAAGCACTTAAGTTTTTTTTTTGTGTGATTTTTTTTTTTGCCTGGTGACCCCCATTTTCCTGATGTTATTCATTATTTGTTTTTTTTGTTTTATCTTCATTTACTTTATATCTTGAAAAAAAATTTAAACTGTCTCAAAATTTTCCACAACACTGAAATATCCTTTTTCTGGATTTACCACTTACAAAATAATCCGTCCATCCATCCGCAACCCCATTTTCCTATTTTTGCACATGGGGTGGGGGTGTTGATTTAACACTGGTTTACACGTCAGGTGGCTAGCCTTGCCGCTGTAGTTCTTCCACACCATACCTACATGCACACTTACACCTATGGCCAATTTAGAGTGTCCATTCCACCTGTTGCATGTCTTTATCATCTGCAAGTAAGGCTAATTTTTCTTGAGTACCATACCATTTATTCCCTTGAATTTGTGAGCCCTGTGTTTTCCTTCCCGATGACTCTAATTATATGGCAAATAAGAAGGGGAAAGAGGACCCCCCCCCCACCGGGTTCCTCTGTTCCAATGTAGCTATTCAGAGAGGAACCCTCCCACCTTGAATCTTATCTGTTTTATTCTATCCTGAATCAATTGCTGCCATTGCTCTACTCGTAAAATCGCAGTGAACTCTATTGAATGCTTTTTCTGCATGAAGACCCATCAACAATATTAGGGTCTTCTTGCATGCTGCTTTCCTCTGCATCATCACTGAGGTCCTTCTGGATCACAATTGTTCTATTCTTCATAGTAGGGATCTCCTGCTAAGGATAGCCCAATGTTCATTTAGTATACCAAAGCTTTTAGATCTTGTATATGCTACATGTCACATGTTTGCTCTCCATACAGGACAGAGGGCATAAAGGTGACATATGGATGCCATAACTTATTTGCCACCAGTCCTAATGCCAACTTCACTCTTCAGTCTGAAAGCCCATTTGCTGTGGTGAATACCTAGCTGGCAGATAAAGTGCCCTTTCTTTTTGTCTTTGGTCTTGTTCTTTCTTGGTTACCTAGAGTTCATGTCATCCAGGAAGGGAAAATGTCAGTGTGGGAGGCAAATTCCCCATAAGGATCATCGCGATCTGTGTCTTTTTCATCAGGGTGTTTCCCACGACCAGACATCCTGTAGCATTAGGAAAGCATTTGTACCTAAGACTCTTAGAAGTCGGTTGTCTTCCCTGGCCATCTATCTTGAGAGCCAGCATCTTCAACTGTTAGCCCAAAGTAGCTTGGAGGAATCTTCTAACCCTGAGGTACCATTAAACAAGAAGAATGCCACAACTCTTTTCCAGATTTTGTCCAGCCTCCAATGGACGTTTCTGTAAAAGCGGGAGATAGCCCTCTTCCCCATCCCATGGCTACGTCGGATTCCTCTTCTTTAACCCCATTGGAGACTGGCATGGATCCTTTCTTTCACACGTTCTCTGAAACTTTGCAGGCATCATCTCTAGCCATTGAGGGTGAACCGCTGTTGATCATCTCAGGGGGGCCTAGAGGGATTCCACAGATTCTGGTCAAGGAAGAGGTTTTGGGTACTCCTACTGAATCTCATCAAAGGTTAGAACCTCCAGTGTTTGTTAGGGCTGATGTCCCTACCAAGAAAAAGCAGAAGACTAAACATACTTCTGTATGCCCTAAGGATCCTCAAAGGGAGTGACAGGAGTTAAAAGCTTCCTCAAGGGGTTTCTTTACCTACTCCCCTTGGACTTCTCCTTCCAAACAGGTTAGGGAACCAGATTCCTCAGATGAGGAGTCAGAATCTGATGATGGGTCCCTGTTCTACTCTTCCCAGATGCCTTCACCTTTGGCTTATGGTTCTGATGAAGAAGAGTCTGAGAGTCCTTTTGAGGAATTGTCTTTCAGAGGCACTGTAGCTAGAATGATGGAATACTTTAAGTGGAATGCTTCTGAAGTGTCTCATATCCAGAAAAGGTATTGTGAGCTGCTTCGGGTGGACACGCCTAAACCTTCTGAAGTACTTCCTATGTTGGCTGCTTTGTTTGACCCTTTTATAGCTGCTTCTAAGTCTCCTGATTCTCAGTCTTCTGACAGATTCTATAAGGTTCCTGAGGAATGTCAGTTTTTATTTATGTCCTTCTGCTGACCCTGCTGTGGTGTCAGTCTCCTCTGACAAGTCTTCTAAACTTGTTTCCTCTTCCAAGCTTCTGCCTTCAGGTAAGGATAGTAGTGCAATGGAGGGAAATGGTAAGAAAGTTTATACTACTGCTACTTTGGCCTTTCAGGCCATCAGTTACCAGACCCACATAAGCAGATATGCTCTGGCCTTGATTGCCCAGGCTTGTTAGGTTATTTCCGACCTCCTTGATTTTGAAGCAAAATCTTCTGCTTTATCTGTTTTGCTTTCTACCTGTCACATGGCTCCTCTTTTTTAAGTGTAGCTATGATGTTGCTGATACATCTTCCAGAGCTGCTATCTTTGGGTCTGTCCATGAGGCATTATCCCTGGCTTCACGTACAATCTTTACCTGAAGACATTAAGGCCAAGTTGATGGATGCTCCTTTGGATAATAAAAATCTCTTTGGGACTGCTGCCGCTTGTATGTTTAAGTCTAGTCAGGAAAAAGGTAAAGCTTTGTAGGGTCTTAAAAATATTTTTGTGTTCCCTATCCCTAAGTTCCAGAGGAACTGTCGTACTAGGTCTGCTTTTGTTCACAGGCAGTCTCGTTAGGCCACCAAAGGCAGGAAGGGTGGTAGGTGATCTCTGTCTGACAAGTCTGCTTTTCTTTGAAATCTTGCCCCCACCACACTCTCCCCTTTGGGTCTATCTATTGTCTGTCAAGGTTACTTTATGGTGTGGAAATCTTTCCCTTCTTTTTCAGGGATTCCACGTCCTCCTCTGGAACAACTTTCTCATTTCTCATAGATCCTTAGGTCCCTGGTGGATGAGGAAACTATTCAACCTGTCCCTCCTTCACAAGTAAGAAAGGGATTTTACTCCAGGATTTTCCTGGTCCCTTGAAAGGAGGGCACTTGGAGACCTGTTCTGGATCTTTATTTGCTCAACACCTTTCTCATGGTTCCTTCTTTTCGGATGCTTACTCTTCAAACCTCGTTTCCTTTTGTACTTTCCCCAGGCTTTTGTGGTTTCTTGTATCTGAAGGATGCTTGCCTTCATGTTTCGATTCATCCTCTTTTCAGGAAGTTTTTTAAGGTTTATCTGTTTTTTCTTCTCATTTTCATTTCTGTGCTTTGCCCTTTGGCTTCTCTACTGCCCCAAGGATATTCACAAAATCTCTAGCTCCTGTGATTGCCTTTTGCAGACTCCAAAGCTTCAGATTATTTCTTATCTAGACAACCTGTCACTTCAGGCGCCTTTTCCCATTTGCCTGTTACAGGATCTGGAGTTCACCATACCTCTTTGCCATAGTCTGGGGTTCACTATCAACTTTCAAAAGTCTGTCCTGACTCTCTCTCAGGATCATGTGTGTCTGGGTTGCAGGATTCAGATAGTGCCAATGTTGGCCTCTTTTTCCACCTCCAAAAGTTCTATCTTTGACACCTTTCTTTCACTGTCTTCTTTCTCTGCCTGCTGTTCCAGCCAGAGAGTTTCTACAAGCCTTGGGATTCGTGGCCTCTCCTGTTCCAATAGTCCCTGTTGCTAGACTGCACATGCGTAAGCTTCAGTGGTACCTCAAGTCAGTTTGGCTTCAGCACTGACACCCTTTGAGTTTCAGTGCACCTCTCCTTCCTTGTCTAAAGTGAGAATTCAACTGGTGAATTCAGCAACTTTCCCTCAACTCAGGCCTGCAGTTTCAGCCTCTGGTTCCTTCTCAAGAACTCTTCTCTGACGCTTTAGGCATGGGGGCTGCTTTTGGTCATCTGAAAGCTCAAAGTCCTTGGCTCCCCATCAGAAGTCAGATCATATCAACATCAAAGAAATGAGATGCTTTTTACCCCATGCTGTTCCAAGGCTCTCTGAAGGTTTACATGGACAACACCACAGTGATGTGGTATGTCACCAAGCAGGTGAGCAAAAAGTCCTACTTCTCTGCAGGTTGGCTTGTCAGCCCTGGAATCTGGCTGTCAGTTATCAGTTAACTCTTCAGGCAGTGTATATTCCCTCAGAGCACAATCTAGTGGTAGATGCCTTGAGCAGATCCAAAACCCAGGCTCATAAATGGTTGTTTCACAGAGACATGTTTCTGGATATAGTCCATTAGTGGGGTATTCCTCAGGTAGATAATTTTGCCTCCCCTCTGAACAGGCAGCTCCCTCTTTTTTTCTGTTCCAGATTGCCATGACATCTAGCATGGAAGACAGACCCCCTTTCATTTCCTTGGAAGGGGATGCTTCTCTGTGCCTTCCCCTACTTCCAAGAGTCCTGTAGAAGATTCATCTGGACTCCCCCAAAATCTTGTTAGAGGCTCCCTTTTGGCCAAGGCAGCACTCGTTCCCCCTCTTAATGCATCTGGCCTGGGACAGTCATCACAAGTTACCTTACTAGTTGGACCTTTTCACACAGGACAAGGGGTCACTCATCCATCCCCACATTTCCACACTCCAGCTGACTCTGTGAGTGATAGGGTTTTGATCTCTTTTAGGCACCTGTTTTATGAGGACATGCTCAGGGATTTACAGGTGGCAAGAAAACCTGCAACCAGAAAGTCTTGTATCTCCAAATGGAAGAGATTTTCTGTTTGTTCCATAGTCATAACCAGGATCCTTTTCCGTTGGGGATCCCTCCGGTTCTCTCCTATTTGCATGTGTTGCTCCAGTCTGGCATGATCTTTTCTTCTGTAAAGGCTCATTTGTCTGCTATTTCTGTCTGCCCTTTAATCCTCCTTTGCCTTCTTGCTTTGACGTCAAATAGTTTCTTAAATTCGCCCTACATCTTAGGCCCCCAAGGAAGCCTTTGCCTCCTCCTCCTTGGGACATTAATTTTGTTTTAGAAAAATTGACCCAGGCTTCTTTTACGCCTGCAGGTTCAGCTTCTCTGCAACATTGTACCTGGAAGACTGTCTTACTGCTTGCTCTTACTTCGGCTCAAAGGGTTTCTGAGCCTCAGGCCCTTATGACCATCCTGTCTTGTTTGTTTATTTTTTTTCACAGGGACAGGGTATCCCTTCGTACTAATCCTTCTTTTATGCCCAAGGTGGTCAATGAGTTGTCTTTGAATCAGGCAGTTCAACTCCCTTCCTTTTTTTCTTTCCCCTCAGTATGCTAGTGGAAGGGTCCTATATACCTTGAATTTGCACAGACAGCTCCGGTATTATTTAGATAAAACTAAGGCCATTCATAAATTTGGCCTGCCTTTTTTGCTGTTCATCCCATGACATTAGGTTTTGCTGTTTCTTAGCAAACCATCTCCACCTGGATATCTAAGGCCATTTCTTTTTGTTATTCTTTTTTATGCCAGATATCTGTCTACTTCATTAGAGCTCACTCCACTAGGGCTGTTCCTCTTTTGGTGGTTTCTTCAATGGGTTAGATAACAATTTCATCCTTGAAGCTGCTACTTTGTCTTTAGTGCATACCTTTACTAAGCATTATAAGTTGGATATGGTTTCTAAGGTTAGAGCAGGTTTTGCTCGAGCCATTCTGCATGGGTTTTTTGAGGGCTGTTCTCAGCCTTCCACCTCCTGATCCTTTTCTTGAGATTTAGAGATTTAGGATTGAGCTAATCCTAAACTCAAAGAAGACTAAACTCTTGCTCTTCATCCCAAAAACTATGTATCATCTTAAACCTTTCTCTCTCTTCAAACAGTAACACCCCCATCACAGTTGAAACCCATACGAAACTACTTGGGGTCATTATCGATGACCAAGTAAAATTTGACCTATATGGTCTCAGTAACATTAAAAATACCCACCAAAAACTTGGTCTCTACAGGAACAAAAACCTTTTATCCAGTAAAGCTGACAGCCCTATCCCATGCCTACCTACTACCAACCCTTCTTTATGGCTTCCAAATCCACACCAACTTACAAACTACACTTCTCTCTAAACTGGAATCCACTTACAACAAGGTAGCCAAATTTGCTGCTGAACACCCATACTATTCTCACCACTGCGTAGTACTCGGGGAAACTAAACTGGCTAGAGCTTCCCAACAACCTTCTCCTCTCTTAACTTCAAATAATTCACTCTGTTCTACATCAGCCCTCTTTCTGTCCCAGCATTAACTCTGTTCTTTTCCCCCTACACCCCACCTAGAACTCTTCGGAGCTCAGAACAACATCTCTTTTCTATATACAAGCCAAAGGTTAACATTGGCAAGAACCTCTACAGCTATTCCCCAGCAAACAGCTGGAATAAACCTCCATTACACATTCGAATTACTACATCTAAACGCCAGTTAAAAAATGCAGTGAAAAATCACCTAAGCAATGCAAGACTATGCCAGTGCAATTATCCCCCTGACTGACCTTACTCTTCCCTCCCTACTTGCCCCCCTTTCTCACTCCTCTGTCACCCAACTTCTTTTCTCAACCACTATACTTCTCTTCACTACTCCTTCATAGCACTTCTTCACCTTGCATTTTTTTGCCTTACTATGTCCTTCCAGAACATAAATGATGTATTTATTGTAAAATGCTAATTGAGTCTGTCACTCATGTTAAACTAAGCTACATTTTTTTTCTTGTGCGATACTATTATCACTATCTATGTATTATGTTACTTTAGTCAAAAAATTGACTTTGTTTTTGTGTAGCTTTTCTCCCCGGGTCTCCACTGAAAAAGGGTTCCAGCCCAGCTAGACTAACCCGGTCAACAAATGGAAAATAAATAAATACATTTTGTACTGTCCCTACTGTGAAGAACACTGCAAGAACACTGCAACAGTGATACAGAAAGACATAGTACAGTTATGTAAAGTCTTACTGTAATAGTAGATGTCCTTCTGTTCACTGATGCAGTATTCGCTCCTTCCCTCCAACCCCTTTTTTTTTTGGATTTTGTTTTGGTTCCCCTTTTGGGCGAGAGTCTCCTTTTTCTATCTGCATTTTCTACTTCTAGATGTGTATAACATTTTTTTATCCTTATGGAGACTGCTCTTTCTGGGGAAATTCAGTTCTGGTTAACTGCATCTGTACATCACCTTTATGCCCTATGTCCTGTGCAGGGAGCATATGTGTGACGTACTGAGCATACAAGATCTAAACCCTTTCCTATACTGTCTGGACGTTGGGCTATCCTTGGCAGGGGATACCTACTCTGAAGAATACTTTCCAACCGGGAAGAGAAAGACATCTGCTACTAGGTTTACCTTCATTTCGTCGAACATGGTCTGTGCGATGTCCTTCCATCGAAAGGACACCCGCATAGAACTCACAACGGCGACTACCATATGTTCGAATGGCTACAATGCAATGCATTTAGCCATTCAAACACATGGACAAATGTTGAAAATATGGTATTCAGCTAAACCAGTTTCGGCATTTGTACTCGGAGACTTTCCGTGATTCACGGTAATGCCTGCTTGCACAAACCATGTTCGATAAAGTGAAGGTAAACACTACTACTATGGTAAGACTTTACACAACTGTACTTTCTGTTAATGTTGTCAAATGTTTGCCTGCCCTGCACAAAACCACATTTTCCATATCTGTCAGTTTTGATAACACCTTACTCATTCTCTTAGCTTGTGTAGATGTAAACACTTTACGTTCTTTGTTAGAAGTTGAAATTGGTCTGTGTGAAGTTGGGTTTAAATGGTTCTTGCCCTCTCAAGGTAGTAAAGCCACCATAGCTGTTTTCTAAGTTGCTAGTAGAATAATTTTTTCCAATTTCATTTTTATTTATTGTTTAGTTTTACATAAAACACAAACATAGATGGATGTAAATTACATAAGAAAGAGACCGGATGACTTAAACATTGTGACTAAAGTAACTACAAATTAAAAATTCCAATAACTGTCTACAGTAAGTTAATAACCTTAGTTCCCCAATCTTCTTACATGTACTGTAATAAACTGAGATAGAATTTCTGTGCAAGAAAGAGCAAAGCAGTTAATTGTAAGACTGAGTGGAGGGGGGACTCTATACCAGTAAATATGTAAGAGTGCAACAGGCTATCTACACTATTTACAGCATAGATGCCACTAGGAGTAGGTTTTGGTCTTTTCTGGTGTCTGTAGTTATTTGTTTTATATTAGATCAGTTTAGGTGTGAAAACTAGCTACAGTCTTCATACAGTTAGGTTTGTAAGTGGACAGGGTTTTAATTATTTTGACAGAATGGAGTCAAGTAAGTTGTTCCAATACAATGTTAAGTTGTCAATCTCGCCTTCATTCTTGCTGGATGGGTTCGGAGCCGATCCTCGGCTCCGACTCGGCACTTGCTTAGCTTGAGAACTCCTTTTACCAGCTCGAGGCAACCCTATATCCCATGATGCAAGGCGAGACTACCCCAGATCTCGTTTGCCGCTTTGTGAAGAGGTCTCTTTTTTTGCCAGCTCAGGTGAGTTTGAATTTCAAGCAGTTTAGTCTAGGGTTTTTACTCTCCCTTTCTTCTTAGTGTTAGATAGTGTGTAGTTTTTTCTACAGCCCACCCTATTTCCCCTTAAATCTTAAGTTTAAATTGTAAAGTTAGAATTATTTTCAGTTGGGCCTAGGCCACCCTGTTCTTAATCCCTATCTGTGTGTGTGTTTTTGGGATTAATAGTGTGACTGTGCTGTGTGTGTGTGTATTTTTTCTTAGACTATGTCTAGGGAAGGAAAGGTCTCAGGCTTCAAGAAGTGTGACTCGTGCTGTCAGAAGATGTCTCTGACAGACGGTCACACTTCTTGCGTTTACTGCCTGGGGCCTTTACACCTGCAGGACTCCTGTGCCATATGTCATTCATTTAGCCAGAGAGTCCTGCAGGAGAGGAGGAACAAGTTAATCCTACGTGGCTTATTAAAGCCAGAAGGTTCACCCACTAAAACTGGGTCGGGTAAACCTTCCAAGCCACCTAAGGTTCAGGCTACAGTGGTAAAGCCTTCCCCGGTGACTCCGACTCCTTCGGAGTCGAGATCGGCTCCGGCTGGAGCCGATCTTTCTTCCTCTGATGTGGTAGTCTTGGTTCCTACCGGCTCCGACACTCATTCTACAGTTGCCTTGTCGGCTCCGGCTGGTGCCGACGTGTTATCCAGCATCGGAGCTGAAAAGTCTTCGGCTCCATCTGGAACCCAGAGGACGTCGGCTCCATTGGCTTCGTCCAAGAAGAGATCTCGGTCCCCTTCTTTGGAGTCGATTCACTTGGCTCCGAGGTCTCCTCTTTTGTCGGAACGGAGTCATCGGAGCCGATCTTCGAGATCTTCCAGGCTGTCTGACCACGATTTAGAGAGGGTGGTAAGCAGGCTGTTGAAGTCACAGGCACTAGCCCAAATGCTCCATAGCCCGTCCCAGCAGACTTCGGCTATTGCTCTTCCCCTTGAACTTCCGCCTCCGACTCTCCTCCAGAGTTTGGAGCCGGAGCTTCTCGGGACAGCGACCGTGTCGGCGCCGGAACCGATACATCCCCTTTCGGCTCCGTCGTCTTCGGCTCCGATCTCCTCCATGAGACCTTCCTTGGAGGGATCCGGTCATCGAGTTTCCCTTGTCTGCTCCGAGGGGGCTAGTGGCATCGGACCCTTGTCCGACCCCGCTCTCCCTCTCGGGGCTTCGGCTTTGGTAAGCTCGGCACCAACATCGGCCTCGGAGCCTTCTGTCTCAGTGGAGCCAGGAATTCCTGTTTCTTCGGAACGGGAGTATTCTGGTCTCCCTGGGAGGGGAGCCTTTGAGGTGATGAGGAATGTCCTGGCATCTGAGCCAGGTCAACGGTCCATCCCTTTAGCTCCTCCCTCTTCGGTGCCTGTTGATGTCTCTTGCCAGCCTCTTGCTCTCAGGCCCAGGGATCCATCGCCCCAGGTTTCCCCATTGGGAATAACTTCCTCTTCCGAGGTTTCTCCTGATCCTGCAGGGGAACCCCCGCGAAAGAGGACGTGTAAGAGGAAACACACAGACTCCCCTGAGACTATAACATCAGATACCGACTTAGATGAGTCGGAGGGTTCCCCTCGGTCCCCCTCTGAGGATGTCTCATTTTCAGACATCCTGGAACTCCTCAAACAGAGGGGGAACTGGCCTTTCATTGACCCCTCCGAGGATGAGTCGGTATACCTGGAGGCTTTTGGATCCCGACCCTCCACCTCCTGGGTGTCTCCGCCTTTCGACCCACTCATGCAGGTAGTGGCTCGGAAGGCGTGGGCGGCCCCGGATTCTGTGGAACCTGTCCCCAGGAGGCCATCCAAATTTATTACGACCCCTTCAGACAAGCAATTTCTTTCTAAGGGCGTCTCTGTGGATGCTATGGTGGTGGCGGCCACCAAGAAGGAACTTGCGGATCCTTCCGTGCCTGTCCATCCTCCTAACAAAGATTCTAGGACCATGGATAGGTATGGCAAGCGGATGTTTTCTTCAGCGACATTTGCTATGCGTTCGCTGAACTATCTTTGTCATTTCACCAGACTTCAAAGAGATATTCTCAAGGAACTAGGTGAAGTGGTTCAGGATCCTTCAGCTGCTGGGGCTCAGGACAAGATTGCCTCACAGCTAGCAATCCTAAATTCTTTAACCAACTCCTCCATGCGGCTAATATCCTATGCAGCCGATGGAGCGAGCAGAGCCGCAGGCACAGGAGTGGCTCTTAGACGTCAAGCCTGGATGTGGCTTTGTAATTTCGCGGACCCCTTTAAGGCGTCCTTCGCCAATACCCCCTTTGACGGTTCGGCTTTGTTCGGACCTCAGGTGAAGGAAACCTTGACCAGGTGTGAGCAAGACGGCAAAACTCTTTCTGCCGTAGGAGTCCATTTTTCCACCCCTTCTAGACCCTATTCCAAGGGTCAGAAAGGAGGGAAGATGTGGTTCCGCAAAGCCCAAGGAGCAGCGCCGGACACACGTGGTCAGTTTACCCCCAGAGGCAGAGGGGGTAACAATAATAGGCGCCGCCCTAGAGGCAGGGGGGGTCCCCAGAATCAGGGCAACAGGGAGCCTCTTCCTGATAAGCCCTTTCAGCATCCCTGAGGTGTTGCCCGACTGTCCACCCTTGGAGGCAGTCGGGGGAAGGATATCGCTGTACCCAGTAGCCTGGCGTTCCCTCTCACAAGACATGTGGGTACAGTCGATCATATCCGAGGGTTACAAAATCCCCTTCGAAAGGTATCCAGACTCGCCAATCCCTTCCAGACATCTCACCCGTCAAAGGGATTTGGCAAAACAGGAGGTTTCAAAGCTCCTAGGAAAAGAGCCGTCCAGACTGTTCCAGCAGACCAAGTAGGATCCGCGTCTACTCAAGATTCTTTTGGTCCCCAAAAGGACGGAGATTGGAGACCTATTTTAGACCTGAGCAATCTAAACAGATTTGTCAAGAAGGCAAGATTCCGGATGGTCACGCTTCAGTCCATTCTGCCCTTTCTGGGCAAGGACAACTGGATGTGCTCGATAGACCTTCAGGACGCGTACTATCATATAAAGATACACAGACGCTCCAGGAGGTTTCTCCGCTTTCGGCTAGGGACCAGTCATTACCAATTCAGAGCCCTGCCCTTTGGCCTCACTTCAGCCCCCAGAGTGTTTACCAAATGCATGGCAGTGGTCACAGCTAATTTGAGACGTCAAGGATTCCAGGTGTTTCCTTATTTAGATGACTGGCTCCTCTCCGCCACCACCAAGCATCAGCTTCTTCAGAGCAGAAACTACACTCTGCAGCTTTGCAAAAATTTGGGAATATCGGTGAATTTCGAAAAATCTTCTCTGCTGCCTTGCCAATCTATCACCTTTATAGGCGCAGAATTAAACACCGTCAGTATGTTAGCCAGACTAACAGATCAGAGAATTCTGGACATCCAAAAATACATTCGGATCTTATTGCAGAGCAGCAAAGTCAAAGCCAGATTGGTTCTGAAGGTTCTAGGTCTTATTGCTGCGGCCATTGTACTTCTACCATTAGCTCGCTTCCACATGCGTCTTCTGCAGTGGATGTTGTTCACTCAGTGGTCGTTCCAGAACCTTCCCATGAGGCACAAAATCTTGGTTACACAATCGTGCAGGACTCATCTAACCTGGTGGATATCTTCCCCTCTACTTCATCAGGGCCGACCATTTGTTCCCCCTCCTCCGGTTGCCACAGTCACTACGGATGCCTCTCTGATCGGGTGGGGGGGGCATTATCAGGGCAGGATGGTCCACGGGACTTGGCAACCCATAGAATACCATCTGCACATAAATGTCCTAGAGATGAGAGCGGTGCTTTTAACGTTGCAAGCCCTCAACGACTTTCTTCCCACGGGGACTATAGCAGTTCAAACGGACAACATGTCTGTGGTCTGGTACATCAACAAGCAGGGCGGGACCAGGTCCTATCCCTTGTGTCGAGAAGCTCTCAGACTTTGGCAATGGGCAATCTCCTCTCATCGGTTTCTGATAGCAACGCACATCCCCGGCAGGTACAACCTCTTAGCGGACAGACTGAGCAGAGCCATTCTCATGCCTCACGAGTGGTCTCTCAATCAATTGGTAGTGGACGAGATATTTCTGAAGTGGGGCACCCCCTGTTGCGACCTTTTTGCTACACCCCAAAACAACAAATGCCCGGACTTCTTTACTCTCTTTCCCCTACCAGGCCAACCCCTGAGAGAGACTCTAACCCAGGATTGGCCCCGGGGACTTCTGTACGCCTTTCCTCCTTTCCCCTTAATTCCACAGGTTATTCAGAAAGCTACCGTTTTGAGAGCCAAGTTGATTCTCATTGCCCCTTACTGGCCTCAACAAATTTGGTTTCCGACCCTACATCGTCACCTCCTGGTGCAGCCTTGGCATTTGGACCCAGTTCCGGATCTTCTGATCCACCAATCGGGTCAACAGCACCGGGCCATTCGTTCTCTCAACCTCACTGCTTGGTTGCTCCACTTCCTTCCCTAGCCAGGCTTCCTATGATCTCTGATCCTGTCAGAGATATCTTAATAGCTTCATTGAAGTCATCCACCAGAACGGTTTATGCTAGCAAGTGGCGACGTTTTTCCCTATGGGCAAATTCCAGGCACATTGATCCTTTTACTGCACCTGTGCATTCTGTTTTAGATTTTCTGGCTGAAGTCTTTCAGTCAGGATCTTCTTCATCAACAGTTAAAGTTCAACTGGCGGCAATTTCCAAATATCATGTTGGCTTGCAAGATCATAACATTATGTCGCATAGACTATGCAAAGCTTTTCTGAGAGGAGTTTTTCTCCTAAAGCCTCCAATAAAACATCCTCCTCCACAATGGGATCTGAACTTGATGTTAGCATCCTTGATTTTACCCCCCTTCGAACCGTCTGCTTCATGCTCCTTAAAGTTACTGACCTGGAAAACAATATTCTTACTGGCTGTCACTTCAGCAAGGAGGGTATCCGAAATTCAAGCTCTCTGCATCCGATGTTCTTCATTCCACATTGCTGCAGTCCTAACTATTGGGTAGTCCGCTGTCCAGTAGGCCCGAATACCAAAGTATATGGCTGACGTCGGTCAGGGCGCATTAGACTGACGTCAGTACGTCAGGGTACTAATGCGCATGACCGACGTCATATCCTCAGTCTTTTTTGCCGCATGGTCCGATGCAGAAGCAATTTTGCGAGTGCAGGTTGGCGTTCTGAAAGTTTCTGAAGTCAGAGTTTCAGACCGAATCAAAGTTGGCTAAGTACCCCGTTGGGGAATATTTTGGTTTTTTCTTGCCTCAGTATTTAACCGGATGTCAGAAAAAGTGAATAACTGTATTTCTTGTGGGAAACAGATACCTCATAGGGATTACCATACTTTGTGTATACCTTGTTTAGGGCCTGAGCACGACGTTGTTGGATGCCGTTCCTGTGCTAGATTTAACAAACGCACTATTAAGAGAAGGTTAGACTGTGCCAGGTTAGTTTTTGGGAAGCGTTGTAATTATAAAATGCCGCCGGAGGCTCGGCGCCGCTCGCCAAAAAGCGCAAGGACAAAGCAGCAAAGCCTAGAGTGGAAGAACCGACAGTCCCAGACGTCGGATCTTTAGAAGGCTCAGTGGAGCCGGAGGTTTTGCCAGGTGTTTCTTTGGAGTCTCAGGGAGAGACTTTACTGTTACAGGATGTATCCTCGCAGGAAGTAGGCCAGGCTGAGGGGGCTTCTCAGGTGGCTGTTCTTCCCTCTCTTCCTAAGGTGGTTAGAGCCTCCGCTTCTGTTTCCAAGGCTTCTTTGAGAGGCAGGCCAAGTTTAACTTCAGTGGGGGTTTCTCCTAGTGCTTCAGGGTCTTTGCCTAAGAAACATATGCTTAAAATGGCAGAGGATTTGATTACTATGATTAGAGGTTCTATGCCCCCTCCTGATAAGAGGCCTAGGGTGGAACCTGAGTTTGAGAGTTTTGAGCAATGTTCAGAGGCTTCTGAGTCTTCGGCTGAAGACTTGCAGGAGTATCCTCCTTATTCTGATTCTGATGTGGATGATTCTACTCCTTCAGCTTCTCCTCCTGAGGATTTTTCATTTTCAGAGACTCTGCATTCCATGAGGGAGCATTTTAAATGGGAAGGTCAAGATTTCTCTGATTCCAGGAAGAGGCTTAGGGAATTCTTGTTTTACCCCAGCATAGGCCTTTAGCTATACCTCCTGTTCTGAATGTGGTGGAAGATGTTTTTGCAGAGGCTTCCCTCAATCCTGATTCTTTGCCTCCTGCCCCAGTTAAACCGGATAGGTACTATAGGGTGCCTGAAGCTCATAAGTATATTTTTAAGAGTCCTAGGGCAGACCCGGAAACTGTCTCTCAGGGGCCTAAAGGTGTGAAGGCCTCTGTTGTTAAAAATCCTGTTCCTCCTGATAAAGAGGCAAGGGCTTTGGATAGATGGGGAAAGAAAGTGTATACTTCTTCCACTTTAGCCATGAGGGCGTTGAATTGTCAGTTTCACATGTTAAAATATCAGAATTATCTCCTTTCACAATTGAAATCTAAGGTGGATGCTCTGGCAGAAGGTATTGAGTGTAAAGAGTTGCAGGATTTAGTTCATGTGTCTGAACAGGTGGGTAAACATTCCTTGCAATGTGGTTTTGATGCTGTGCAGGCCTCCTCGAGGGTGGCTGCCACTGGTTCTGTTCTTCGAGGCATGCCTGGTTGAGAGATCAGAATTTAGCTGAGCATGTTAAAACAAGGATTTTGGATGCTCCTTTGCAGTCTGATGTGTTGTTTGGTTCGCCTGTGGAATCAGTCTTAAAGAAAATGGAGGACAAGGCTAAGTCTATGCAAACTGTTAAGGATTTTTTGCAGGTGCAGCCTCCGAAGTTTAGTAGAAATTGGCCTACTAAGGGATGGACTTATCCTGCTTATGATTCCCAGTCTAGGGGTAGGTCTAGACGTGGTAGGGGCAGAGCTCAAGGTTCTTTTAGGCCTAGGACAGGAGTTCCCCTGCTCAGACTTCTGGTGAGGGCAGGGGTCAGTCCTTTCGTAAGCAGACCCAATGACCTGCCTTTTCAGCTGCCAGTACATTCTCGCCTGGCAGCACCTTTGGGAGGAAGGCTGTCTCTTTTCAAAGAAAATTGGGATTTAATTACCCAAGACAGATGGGTTCTGGATATCATTCACCACGGTTACAGGTTTTATTTCCATACCATGCCTCCTTTCAAAGGCATGCCAGACATTCCTCCTCTACAAAGACAAGAGGCTCACAAGCAAATTTCTCTGTTGCTCCACATAGGGGCCATTCAGCCAGTTCCTGTGCCAGAAAGGGGCCTAGGATTTTATTCTCGCCTGTTCCTAGTACCGAAGAAGGGGAACACGTGGAGGCCAATTTTGGATTTATCTATCCTCAACACTTATCTGGACATTCCCAAGTTCAAAATGTTGACGTTACAACAGCTTTTACCTCTGCTGGGCAAGGATCACTGGATGGTAACTTTAGATCTCAAGGAAGCTTACCTTCATGTGCCTATAAGACTAAGTTGCAGGAAGTATCTGCGTTTCGAGCTGGAAATTCTCATTATCAGTTCTCTGCATTGCCCTTTGGCTTATCCACTGCCCAGAGTATTCACAAAGGTTCTGGCTCCAGTGATAGCTTACTTCAGGCTAAAAGGAATTCAAATCTATCCTTACTTGGGCGACTGCCTGATTCTAGCTCAAGAAAAGGAAGACCTTCTACAGCATTTGGATTATGTCATAGCAGTGCTAAGATGCCTAGGGTATTCCGTGAGCGAAATAAAGTCCAGTCTAGTACCCTCTCAAGACATGTGCTTTCTGGGTGTGAGACTGAATACAGCAGCCCAGATGGCCTTTTAACCCCGGACAAACAAAAGAATCTTTCCAGTTACTTCCATCAACTATCTCTTCAGTCCGGGCTGACTGCAAGGACAGTCCTTCAAGCCTTAGGGTTCATGGCATCTTGTATTCTGGTGCTTCCCAATGCCAAACTGCATATGAGGAAGCTGCAATGGTATCTCAAAAATGTATGGACACAGCACTGCCAGGATTTGGACACTGTCATTCAAATAATACCTTGCATTCAAAAGGAATTTTTGTGGTGGGCTCAGGAATGTCACCTAAACAAGGGACTCTCTGTGACCCGGCCAGAGGCGAGTCAGATTCTAACGACAGATGCCTCAGACATTGCTTGGGGAGCTCATCTAAATGGAAAGTGGATACAAGACCAGTGGCCTGCCAGACTACAGCATCTACATATCAACATGAAAGAGATGTTAGCAGTCCAGTTTGCATTAATGGCTTTCAAGGAGTTACTTCTTCCAGGGCAGGTGTTGATTCTAACAGACAACACAACTGTCATGTGGTACATCAACAAACAAGGGGAACACATTCTTACCCATTGTGCAGGCAAGCAATGATTTTATGGGAGACTGCGCTCAGCTTGCAACTAACTCTTCAGGCAAGGTTTCTGCCGGGAGCACAGAACTCCTTAGCAGATGTGTTAAGCAGACAAATCATGGATCCCCACGAGTGGAAACTGGATCTTCATGTATTTCAAAATTGACAGTGTCATGGGGAACTCCAGACATAGATCTGTTCGCTTCTCCACTAAACCACCAGCTGCCAAAGTTTTGCACAAAGAGGTTTCATCACACAGCTTGGAAAGTGGATGCTCTTTCTTTCAGTTGGAAAAATCTTCATGTGTATGCTTTTCCACCTCTGCCTCTTCTCCCAAAGGTGCTTCTAAAGGTCAGACAAGACAAGCCAAGGATGATTTTAATAGCTCCAGATTGGCCTCGGCAGCACTGGTACCCATTACTGAGGAGTCTGGTAAGGAAGCCTCCATGGCCTTTACCCTTGATTCCACACTTGTTGTCTCAGAGGGACGGTCACCTGCTCAATGTCAAGCTTCAATCTCTTCATCTAACAGCCTGGCATATTCTGTTTTGAAAGACAGCCGGTCTCAACTTCCTCAACAAGTTTTAAATGTGATTATGGAGGCCAGAAGACCTAGTACAAGGAAAGTGTACGCAGAAAAATGGAAGAGATTTTTATTTTGGAGTGCAGCAAACAATTTGGAGATTTCTGAGCCTAATTTGAGTGTGGCTCTTCAATATCTTACTGAGTTATTGGACAAAGGTTTGTCTTTCTCTTCCATTAAGATTCATGCTGCAGCAATTTCAGCTCACTATGATTGTGACCCACCATTGTTTTCGCATCCTTTGTTCAAGCAATTTCTTAGAGGGGCAAAGAATATAAGACCCCCGTAGAGCTCCTACTCCTGCTTGGGATCTCAATTTTGTGTTGGAGAAACTTACTCTACAACCTTTTGAGCCTGCGGCTACTGCTGAATTGAAATATTTGTCATGGAAGACTGCTTTTTTGTTGGCCATTACTTCTGCAAGAAGGGTTTCTGAGTTGCAGGCCCTTATGGCGGTAGAGCCTTTTTTGATTTTTCATAAGGATAGGGTATCTTTACGTACTAATCCTTCCTTTATGCCTAAGGTGGTTTCTAGTGTGGCTTTAAACCAAACTATTCATTTGCCTACTTTTTATGCAGCTCCCCAAAATAAAGGGGAAAAGATTTTGCACACTTTAGATGTACATAGGCAATTGCGTTATTATTTGAGCAGGACTAAGGATTTTAGGCAGTCTCAGCAGTTGTTTGTTTCTTTTGCTTTGGGTTCGCAGGGCAAGCCTGTGTCAAAACAAACTATTTCTAGGTGGATTGGGTTTTGCATTGCATTTTGTTATTCCCATCATGGCAAGGAGATTCCAGCTGGAATTAGGCCTCATTCCACTAGGGCTACTGCCACTTCTACAGCATTTCTAAGGGGGGTGGCCACTAAGGATATTTTGGAGGCAGCTACTTGGAGTTCAGTGCATACTTTCTCTAAGCATGATCACCTTCCTCTCTACTCTAAGTCTAGGGCTGGTTTTGCCACAGCTATTTTGCAAGGCATGTTGTCAGCTCCTGCTTCCTTATGATTTGCCAGCCTCCCTTACCTCTGCTTTGGGATTCTACCCAATAGTTAGGACTGCAGCAATGTGGAATGAAGAACATAGTACAGTTTTGTACCTACCATAAATGTAGATGTTCGAGGATCCACATTGCTGCAGTCCAATTTACCCTCCCTCCTTCCCCTCTGTGTTTAAGGGTGGTTGTGTAGGTGAGGTTATATTCTGGTAATTTTGTATATATTGTACATATTTTTGGTGCAGGTATGTTTGGAATTTTTGGTTTTGGCCTTAGCTTTTCAGGGTCTTCTGACATCTGGGGCAAGAAAAGACTGAGGATATGACGTCGGTCATGCGCATTAGTACCCTGACGTACTGACGTCAGTCTAATGCGCCCTGACCGACGTCAGCCATATACTTTGGTATTCGGGCCGACTGGACAGCGGACTACCCAATAGTTAGGACTGCAGCAATGTGGATCCTCGAACATCTACATTTATGGTAGGTACAAAACTGTACTTTCCCCTTACTTGGTTTTTCACAAGGACAGGGTATCCTTGAGAACAAATCCATCTTTTCTGCCCAAAGTTGTTTCTCAAACTAATATTAATCAATCCATCGATCTACCAGTTTTTTTCCCAAATTATTCTGACAGAGCTGAACAAAAACTTCATTTTTTGGATGTCCATCGTCAGCTCAGATATTATTTGCATAGAACCAAACAATTCAGGAAATCAGATCAATTATTTGTCTCCTATGCAGAAAATAGGAAAGGTCTCCCAGTATCAAAAGTGACCTTATCCAGATGGTTGTCTTCCGCCATTTCTTATGTGTATTCGCTCAGAGGCAAGCAACTACCCTCAAAACCGAAGGCACACTCAACCAGGAGCCTATCCACTTCTACAGCCTTTCAGGATAGGCTACCCATTGATACCATTTGTGCAGCAGCTACTTGGGCCACTCCTCATACCTTTGTTCATAGGTTCATAGGTTCATACTAGGCTATCTGCCCAAGGGCATTTATAAGCCTAGCCCATAGTTATGTGGCTTTTGCCACCCCTTTAGTTTGAATAAAAACTATGCCTATCATTTTGCTGTGCCTCTGTCAAGCAGTGACACTGAAGTAATCCCTGGGGTATATCTGCGATCTCCCATCCATTGGTTAAGATTCCTCTTGAACAAGGCCAGCGAGGTGCTCTGCCTCACATGTACCGGGATTTTGTTCCACAGCATAGGGAGTCTCTGGGTGATGAATCTGTCCCTCCAGCACGTTCTATTTATAACCGTGTCAAGGTTTAAGTCTCCGCCTTGTGGTTCTGAGGGATCTAGATTTTTGAGGTGAAGCATATTCATCAAATCTGGGTTTGACATGGCCTTATATGTCAGGCACAGGTCACCTCTGAGCAAGCGGTATGAGACTGAATAGAGCTGGAGTTCTTTCAGTCGGGCAGCATAAGACATATTTTTGAGACCCTTTATCCTTTTGGTGAGGAACTTTTGGGGCCTTTCAAGCTACAGCAGGTGTCTGATCAGATACATTCCGAACGGGGCATTGTACTCAATCATAGGTCTAATGAGTGATGAGTACAGGGGGACGATGACCTCCCTTGATCTAGATGTGAATCCCTTCATGATCAGGTGGGCGATATAGAAGGTTTTCCTAACTACTTTAGCAACATGAGTGTCAAACGAAAGGCTACTGTCAACCTGGGTCCCCAGATCCCTGATGACTTTTTCTGTGCTCAGTGGATTGCCACCTATATGGTAGCTAGGGGTAACCTTGTTTTACCCGAAGGGTATGACTATGCATTTTTTGGCGTTTAACTTTAGGCCATGGCTCTGACACCAGTTATCCGTTTCTGTGAGGCCCTTCTGGAGGATATCTGTGTCAGATGTGTTTTCGACTATGGTGCCCAGTTTGCAGTCATCTGCAAACTTTGTCAGCCATAACCCTCCTGTGTTTGCTTGTACTTCAGAAAAGTAGATGCCGAACAAGAGTGGACCCAGGACTGAGCCCTGTGGGACACCACTTGCGACAGGCTTTGAGTCTGACATGGCTCCAGCAACTCTGACCCTGTGGGTTCTGTCACTTAGCCAGTTTGCAACCCATCTTGTGATGTATGGGTTTACATTCAAGCTGATGAGTTTTTCGATGATACCTGAGTGGGGTATTGTGTCGAAGGCCTTTGCCAGGTCGAGGTAGGCTGTATGGACTGCCTTTCCCTCGTCAATGGCCTTGGTCTCTTGTCTCTCATTATAAATTAGATTTGGCCTCCAGGGACAGAGCCAGTTTTGGTTCCACAGTACTCAAGAGTCTGTTCCGTTGAGCCACCCGGGATACAGGTGCTAGGGACGCGGTCCCATCCAGCAAGAATGAAGGCGAGATTGACAACTTAACATTTAGAAGTTATGTACCTACCATAACGTTCCATGTTAGTTGTCTTCTCTCGCCTTCTTTCTTGCGTCCCTCCCTCCTTCCCCCTGGCCTGGACAGATCTTGAAGAGTTTCTCTGTATCAGATTCACTCTCCTTAGTTCTTTAGAGAGTCTATCTTTAGAACTTTTTGCCTAGTTCTGCTAGGCTAGTTTTGCTCTTCCTTTGGGATTAGTATTATTGGCAGGGTTATTTAGCTACCAAACGAGATCTGAGGTAGTCTCGCCTTGCATCATGGGATATAGGATTGCCTCAAGCTGGTAAAAGGAGTTCTCAAGCTAAGCAAGTGCCGAGTCGGAGCCGAGGATCGGCTCCAAACCCATCCAGCAAGAAAGAAGGCGAGAGAAGACAACTAACACGGAACGTTATGGTAGATACATAACTTCTAATTTTGAAGTATGGTCTTTTTGCATTATTTTAGTTAGTAGTTTATGTGAAGATATATGTATTTTATAGCCATATTTGTAAAATTTTCCCAGGAAATTTTTGTTTTATTAAGCCAGTTTTTAGCTTTGAAATATTTGATCAAGGTACATAATGTTATTAAAACATGTTTGCATAGCCCTGAGAGAGATTCAGGGATTATGTGAAGAATTGTAGTTTTCCATGAGAAGGTGGTCCTTTCATAGCCCATCTTTTCAAGTTTTATTCTGAGAGAGCACCAAAGCTTATATATTCTTACAACTCCACAAAATGTGGAGTATATCGGCATTAGAAACTGGACAAAAAGGGCAGGTATGAGATTTCTTGCATCCAAATTTATTTAGAACAGCGGGAGTATGGTAAGAGTCATTTATCATGATTTGGTATATTTTAAATTCTTAAATGAGGTTAGTTTTAAAGTGTTCTGTATTGCTTCATATTTTTGATCTAGTGAGATATTTTTGTCAATCTCCGTCCAGTATTTGGAATAGAGGGTTGAAGATTGATATTTGATTTGTGTTATTAATTTATAGACTTGAGAGATCAAAGATAAGGTGTTTATGATTATTTGGGTTGTTTTTATCTCTTGTTCACCAATATTTGTGTTTGTGAATTTCATTTTTGTTAGTGATCTAAGTTAAGTATAGGGTCACTCTTTCTTGTTGTGCCTAAGTTTTTCCTTAGTTGGTCCATGCTAAGATTACCCATATGAAATAATTGCCATATTGTAATATTTTTAATTTGTGGTGAATTGTTGAGGTCATTCATTTTATTGTTCATTTTCAGGTTGGGATTCAGATGTATGGATTGTAGGAGTTCAAGTGCTTTTTCAAGGTGTAAAGATATAATTAAATTACGAAAGGAAATCATTTTATTTTTAATTAAAGGGTGTAATTTGAATATGAGGCTGTAGTTAGGGTGTAAGTAAGGTATAACTTTGGGATTTATGTGTATAGAGCTTGTTTGCTTAAACCATAGTTTAACCCAGATGGGGGTCCATGATTGTCAGGCAGTGTCATAATTAGACATTTTAATAAGTTGACTTTCGGTAATGATAGAGTGATATTGTTTAAAGTCTGGGAGTCCAAGCCCTCTTTTATCTTTGGGATATATTAGTTTTTCATACTTTATTCTAGTTGTTTTTGGAAACCATATGAATTTTGATAGGGCTGTTTTTGTTTTTTGAAAGAAACATTTCAGAATTTTTAGATTAATGGAATTTAGATGGAAGAGAATTCTGGGCAAAATGTTCATCTTAATAATTGCCACCATTGATAAGGGGAATAGATTTATATTCTTCCATCTATCAACGTCTGACTTAATTTGTTCCCATGATTTTTGAACGTTTGTTTTCTGTAATTCCTTGTGGGTATGGGCAAATTTTATGCCCAGATATTTTAGGTTGTAAGTAATTGGAAATTTTGCAGTGGGAAAGTACGATTCTTTATGGTTAATAGGGAAGATGAAAGATTTTGAGTTATTAATTTTATAGTTGGTTATACTCGAGAAATCAAGTGAGTTTAAGATTTTATGTAGGTCTGTGTTAGGTAGTTCGAAATAGATATTTAGGTCATCTGCAAAAGCCGTGTATTTTAGTTCAGTGATGTTTATTCTGGGAATATGGTGGTATGTTTTCTGGGTAATGAGAAGTAAGAGAGGTTCTAGGTAGAGACTGAACAGGTGTGGAGAGAGAGGACATCCTTGTCTGGTTCCGTTTGTGATTTTAATGGGTTGTGATATAGTTTTTTTGATGAATAGTGTTTTGGAAGCTCTTTGATATAATATTTTGATAATGTTAATAAAGGATTTTAGGATGTTAAACTATGGCATGGTTTGAAATACGAAGTTCAGGTCAACATTATCAAAGGCTTTGCTGGCATCTACAGTTAAGGCGCATCTATGATGTTTATCTTCTGCTAATAAAATTATTGATACATCAAGACTAAGGGTGTTGTCACATACCTGTCTCTGTTCATAAACCATAGTTATTCTGGGGATATTGTGGTGATCACTTTTTTCAACCGATTGGCTAAAATAGAAGTTAGTATTTTTATGTCTATGTTGATGAGGGCTATGGGTCTATATTGGTTTTGGTATCAGAATTGTTTTGGAATTTTTTAAGGATAAGTTTGTGATACTGTGCAGTATAATATAGTTATATATTTTGAGTAAAATTTTATATAATTGTGAAATTAATTTCTGGTAAAAACTCAGCAGTAAGTAAAGCCGTCTGGGCCCGGTGCTTTGTTGCTTTTTAATTTATTTATTGCTAGTTTGATTTCGTCTGCGCTGAGGAGATTGGCTAAGAAGTTGTTTTGTTCATCAGTTAAGCAGGGGAATTTGAGGTAGTTTAGGAATTTGTCATATAATTCCAGCTGAACTTGTTTATGAGAGTTATACATATTATTGTATATTTCAACAAAAGAATAATGTCCAAGTTTTTATAAATAGTATTACCTTTATAATCTAATTCTGAAATAGTAGGAGGTCCATTTTTTTTAATATTATTCTTGCCAATGTTTTGGATGGAGTTTGAGCTCTTTCAGAGTATTTGTATAAGAGTTTTAGTTCAGAAAAAGATTGTTTTTACAGTTAGAGTATACATTTCTTTCTGGATTGTCCTTATTTTTTCTGCTAGATCAAGGGAGTAGTTATTTTGTAATTTTAACTCAACCTCATTCAGTTTATTTTCCAGTAACTGTTTTTGTTTTGGTTCTTGTTTTTTATAAATAGTTTTTGAATGAGAAAACCTGTAATCATAACTTTAGTAGCTGCCTATCGGATGTCAAGAGGGATGCTGTTTGTAGATGAGTCTTGTCCCAGTTGGGCTATGACTATATTGATTTCTTCTGTTATGTCATCCTTCCTTAGTAGATTGAGATTCAACAACCATTTAACAGTGCCACTCTTGTTTGTTCTTACATACGAGAGATTAATGGTAAATGAAATTTTTGAGTGGTCTGAAATTGATCTTACATCTTTTGCATAATTGAGAATTTGGTTGGAGAAGGATTCTGAAATCAGGAAGAAGTCAGTTCTAGACCATGCCCTATGTGAAGCTGAGAAATGTGTGTATAAATTAGATGGATTCTTTTGTTCCTGAATTTTGTATGGGTCTATTAGGTCGAAGTTATTTATTAATTCTTCTAGGTCTATTGTTATTTGTGGTGATTGTTTTCTGGCTTTATTTGAGGAATCTTTGGCTGGGTCTATGAGAGTGTTCCAATCACTCCCAATGATGAAAAATGATTTGGGAATGCAAGTAGTATATTATAAATGTCATTAATAAATGTTTGTTGATTAGAACAAGGGCTGTATACATTAAGAAATAATATAGGTTTATTTATTTGGAGATGGAGACAAGAGCATTGACACCATCAACTGTTTATGTTGGTTATGTGGGAAAGATTTTTTAATTAAGATAGCTGTACCTTTGCAATTGGTATGGTTACTGGCTGAAATAATCTGCTTGATCCATTTTCTTTCTCTGTCTTTGTCTCATTGGTCAAATGAGTTTCTTGTAAAAAGATGATGCTGGATCTAGATTGGTATATTAAATGCATTACTAGGGTCTTTTTCATCTTATCCTGAAGACCGTTAATGTTCCAGGAGTCAATTTTAATTAATATGATATTAATATATTTAAGTATAGCTGGTAGAATATTTTTTTAACAAAACCTTCCAGAAAGTTTCTTCCCTCCTGACTTCCACAGGAATACCAGTTCTTCCTGGCAAACTTCCTTGTTGATTGGTCATACATCACCATTTTTATTTTTATCTCATCCCCTCCCATTTTAGCTATTAACCCTTGAGCCTCGTCCTCCTCTAACTTCAGGGTATTTAAGTCTTCTATAAATATTTCCATTAATGTCTTTTTTGATATCCTTATTCCTCTCCTGTTTACAGATTTTCACAGAAATTATGAAATATGTCTTGTATCTCTCTGCAGGACTTTGGTTATTTTTTTATTTATGTATTTTTTTGTCATAGGCTCCCTAAGTCTTTTTGCTGCTGCCTAAGTCATTGTGCTTATGGTTTTTGTGCTCCAGGGTTTCGTCGAAACATACTTGCTTAAAAGCAACCTTTCTAAACTTATCCCTTATCCTTCAAAACATTAGTGACAAAGTGGAAATTATCATCTTAAAGGAGTCTTTAAACTTCCAGTGTTCTTCTCTTCTTGCAGAAGTTTAGTTCTAATATCCAAACTGCATGCTATGCAAAGACACTTTGCAGTTTATCCATTTATTTCCTCTTCTCTCTTTCTTGCTGGCTGTCTTCTTTATTTTGACCTCCCAAAACTAGTCTTTGGTTCAAGTCCAAGCTATTCTTGTTTTTTTTCTAGTCAGCTGCTGGGCTTTTTTCTGTTACTCAGTCATTTTAGTTTGAAACACTGGGAAATACTTTACAGGTGTGTTCTGTTTATGGGATCTGCCATTATCAAAGGAATGACAAACAGAATCCCATTCTACTTGCTGGCTCACATTTTGGGTAAACTATTTTATTTCCTCCTTCTTCAGTCCTGCAACCAAAAATGTCTTTGCTTCTTCCGAAAAAAAATATTCTGAAGTCAACTAGATATAGCAACTTGAGATGCATTTCTGTTTCTCGACGTCCTTTAATTGTAAGCATAAACTTGGTTACTCACCGTACATCAAACAGAAGATAAGCATTTTCCACAAACACTCAGATGTTCCCTGATGTTGAAACAGGGGAGGAGCTGAAGAAACAAGGAGAGACTGGGATTTTGGATGTAGGCCTTTAAGGAAAATAACAGTAATCATACAGAATATTATATTCATAAAGCAGCAGAAAGTATTCTAAGAACTAAGCCAAACACAGGAATGGAGAAAGGAGATTCTGCCAAAAGGAATGACTGCAATTATGTATATAGACAATAGGCAAGAGGGGGCTGGAATTTATTGGGGAAAACTGGCAAAGGAACCAAGGTATTGGAAACAAATAATTAGAGAGGGAAAGGTGATAGAATGAGAAGAAATAATTTATTTGGAGTGCAGGTTAGAGATTGCCTTCCTTATCAAGGACTGATATCAGAGTATAGGCAAAGAGAAAGAAATAAGAGAGTCCTAAATGAAAGACCAGCACTGGTAGAGTTTTTTAGAACAACCTAGAACTGAAGCTGCCACTAAAAAGTAATAATTAGTAGAGCATGTAAAATATAGCTTGATAACTGTAAGAATCAATCAGAAGAGGTTAGAAGTGATTGGGAAGAGAGTTTGGATAAGCAATTCACAAAGAAACAATGGTAGGATATGTGTATGTCTCCCACATATGCAACAAAATCTGGAAAATGTAGGATTTTTGCTTGGAAATGTTTACATAGATATTTTATACCCCAAGTAAACTCCAGAGAATTTTTCCTCAGGTAGATAGCAAATGCCGAGGTGTGATGGGGAAGAAAGAGGTAACTGGGAACATATTTTCTGGGAATGCAGTGAGTTGGCAGACTTTAAGCATTCCCTGTGAATGCACTGTCAGAGATGCTTGCTGGGAAGATTGGTGTGACGAGGGAGATGATTTTTCTGAGCTATGATACAGAATCGGAATTGCCTAGACATGTAAAGCCTTGCTGTCTCCAATTATTGAAATCAAAATCTAAACCAACTGTATTAGAAGTAGTGAATATAGTAAGAGAGATAAAACCACTGGAATTGATAGGAGAAAACTACATAGGAAAAAATGGAAATTGTGGAAATAATATATACGAGGAGGAATAAGGTTTAAAAGAAGGCAGGACTTGAATGAGCCATGTAATGTTTAACTGAAAATTATTGGGTAGGTTATAAGTGATATATAATGTTTGCAACTGGGAGTATGTCAGTATGATTTGTGAATGCTTGCAGGATTGTGTTGGTGTGGTTCGTTTTCATTTACATACATATATTATTGCTTATGTCATAAGTGATGGTTTAATAAAGATGTTTCTTTTTTGAAAAAGGGGGCAGGAATTTAATATTTTATGTAATGTTGCTTAGGTTATATGATATATAGCAGTATATGTGGAGCTTAATGTCTGTTAATTTTAACTTGTTAATACAGTTTGATTGCTTTAATATAAAATGTAAATATGCCTGTGTCACAAGTGATAATTCAGTAAAGGTGTAAAAAAGCACTAAGATGTTCCCAATTAATAATACTTTGCCAGTTTGGCACAATTTTATCAGAAACTGCTGCTACTGCTGATATGACAGCATATTTACTTCTATAGGTCTTGGTTTCTTTTTCATGGTCAAGTATGGAGCATATACATGGTGTGCCCTTTCAATTAACAAATCCTGCTGTGGAATGCTAGTCAGATTGCTTATTTGTACTTTCATAAAATCAGTGTAGTCTGTTCTTACAGTTTCTTTAGTACAGCAAAAAATGTCAGTCTTTCTCTGCATGCTCTCTTCTTGCTTTACTGTGTTATAGGTCCATAGGTAAGTAGTAGACCAGCTGCCCTTGCGGGCTATTTTAAGCCTAGCCAGTTTTGGTTTTTGTGCTCAAAGTAACCTATCTCATTTGGTTACAGAATCGACTTACCCATGCCATGGTCAATAACTATACATTACCCTAATGAGAATAACTGGGATCATATTGTGGATAATTTGACGGGGATCTGTGCATGTGATAAAGTATTTAGGAGCGCTCCTTCTACCCATTAATAGCACAGGTGGCAGTTCTGGGGTAAATGTTCTGTTTTCCATCCATAGATCCAAGTTGGACTTGAATATGGACAAGGATGAACTTTGTTTTATGTGAATAGGGAGTCTGTTCCAGTGCAGCTGTGTCCTCTGTGAGATGTACTTGTCCCTCCAAATCATTTTGTTGATGTAGAAAAGGTGTAGATCCCTAGACCGAGTATTTTTGATGCCATTTGACTTGCTGATGTGGATTAGATCCGTAAGTATTGGAACAGAGGATGTCTTGTATGCCAGACAAAATTCACCTCTTAGCAAGTCTGTAGGATACCAAGTATAGTGACAGGGTTTTGAGTCCGTCCATGTAGGACATGTTGTTTAGGTCTTGTATATTTTAATAAGTTATTTATGTGGATGTTCCAGTTGTTGTAACTGTCTGGATAGGCACATGCCAAAGGTGGCATTATATTCAGTCACTGACTTAACAACCTTTTACTAACTGTTTTCCAGAAATTCTGTTTTTACAGTCGGAGAGCTCTAATCAGTCTGTTGTCAGCATGCAGCCATCTTGAAAGTCCCCTATATGTAGACCACATATTGAACTTCTATCTTGTGGGTTTAGTAGTTTTTAGAATATCAGTTAGATCAAGAGTTGATTTTCTGTGAATGTTTGTAGTTCTGTCCAGGAGAAATACACATAATGATGGACAATGGAATTATGAAATATGGGCATTAATGCTAATGCAGATGTTTGTGATTTTTTTATCTGATTTCCCATTTCTTTGAATATTTTAGCTTGCCAAAACAGTATTTGTTTCTGCAGTCCCTCATAGCCCATCTGTAGAATAATAGACAGGACTAAGTTGTGTTGGGAAGTGTCTCTTACAGATGGTCTGCCTTCTAACTGCCATGGGATGTGATAGCATCCATTTGACTTAAGACCAAAAGAGCCTTGGATTAATTGTCACATACCCATCTGTATGTGTGTACGTATATATATGTGTGTGTGTGTGTGTGTGCGTGCATATGTGTGTGTGTGTGTATTTATTTATATATTTATATATATATATATATATATATATATATATATATATATATATATATATAGATATATATATATATGAGTGTGTTTGTATAAATACTGTACATGTATTACCACAGGGAGCGCTTCACAAAAGGAAGACGTCTGAAATATTGATCTTGTCATCTTGTGGCATTGTCAATTTTATCTTATTTCCTGATATATGTAGCTTGAGTTGTTCAGGTGAGAGGGGCTGCATTAATTAGGTTATTAAAAGAACTGGGGAGGGCCAGCAATTGTCACTGTAACGTAAGCAACAAAATTGATTTGAGGGGAGTAAATGATGAATATGGGTTTTTTTTAACATTTTTAGAAGTTTGTTAAGTAAACCTAATAATGTGTTTTTCACTCTCCCCCACAGGACACTAAGTGTTCCAACACAGGCGGAAATTCGTAAAGAATGTCTGAAACTCTGGGGAGTGAGTAGCAAACTTTGCCGTAGAGCTTTCTGTTTATTTTGCGCCAGCATTCTGCATATATGTTGAGATCCATTCATAATGGCAGTACTAAGTTTTGATTTTAGATATTTGGATTGAGGGGAATGCCTCTGATGCATGATACTCACAAACTGTATAGTGAAGATCATTAGTTGCATTCATCTGCCTGTTGTACTCCCATCATTGTGTTTGAATTTCACAATGAGATGATACATTCTTTTTTTTCCCTGATGTGTTATAACTCAGCTTTAATTCATTCATTCATTAATTCATTCATTGTTATTTTATATAGTTTTCTGTATATTTTCATTTGTTTGTGGTGAAGAATATATTTTCTTTTTCCCAAATTAGTCAATTTTCCAGCAAGGTACTGTTTATCAAGCTATTAATCAAAAAACCTAGATATTCTAAAAGCAGATTCATTGAATTTATATAGTTAACCATATTCATGCAGGCAATGACTGCAGTATGTAAAGACTTCTTGGACTCTCCTTGTCTGCCCATCTCATTTTGTTACCAGTTTCAGTAAGCAGCAGAAGCTAGTTAACAGGTTTGTTTCCTTTTTCCCTTAATCTAAAAATAGTTTTATTTTATGTCTATTATTAACCCCTTCTGTTTAAAAAGACATGCAACCTTTTTCAGAATGATTGCTTGGTGCTTCCACTGTCGGTAAACATGAAAGTAAGTAATAGTAGAGGATATCCAGCTTTGCATATGGTACTGTTTTGTTCAGCCTAGTGTAATTTTACATACAGTGTCTATATACTGAAGATTTTACATAATTTACTTAAGTCTACTAATAGCAGCTTGTATATGATTTACCTTCATTTCTTTCCTGCTTGTTTTATCTTCTGTTTTTAGGTGTTTTTTTTTCCTTTATTGTCTGACAATCTGTTGGTCTTGAACTAATTTCTTCTTCCACCATCGGGGAGTTCCCAGTACAGCAGCAAGAACCAGCTGGAGGTGTCTGTCATTCAACCAGTCATGGTGGTGACTGCATTCATGCCTTCATATGTTTAAACTGACGTCTTTTATGCCTCAGCTTCAGTGTGTGGCTGCTGTCACTGACACTTGTACCACTGCAAGACCCTGTAGTGTTATTCCCTGTTGTATGCATAATTCAGCATACATGCTAAAGAGGACTTTAGTCACTTGTTTGGTATAGCCAGCCCTATGTCCCAGGTCCTGCTCGCTTTTGGCATCTGCAGGTCTCTGCTTGCATGGTGGCAATCAAACAAATAGGAACCACCTGTCTTCCCCTTGGATGAACAAGCTAGCATCCACTGCTCACACCGATCCTTCTTTTCTGTGTTGCTGTTTGAAATCATGTCATCTGGGTCATAGTCTAGGCCAGCGATGGCGAACTTATGACACGTGTCAAAGGTGATACACCACGATGTTTTGGGTGACACGCCAGTGTTCAAAACCTGAGTTACCAAAGAAACTGAACAAACAGAAATCTAAGAAATATGTGACCCTGCACCACCCAGAGCTTAAAATTGATTCTCACCAGCCGTATCAGCACATCATCTGTCATCACGGCAGCCGCACAGTTCATCTGTCTTCTAACCACTGCAGAGGAAGCTCATTTTCAAGGCACAACTGTGAAATCTACAACTGCAGTCTCCAAATGAGTGGGTTTTTTTGAAATCATCTTTTGCATTTGTTGCTCATTGAAGTTCATTGAATTATTTTGTGCTAGGAGCCAGTTCAACAACACTGCTGCAGAGGTAAGGAAGTTATTAACCTCAAAGACTGTTCCGGTATATTGTCTCCAGAGTCTGAAGAGGGCAGTGCTCACATTGTTTTCTCTTCCTGGGTACACTTCTGCAAAGGGCAGGTAGTCTACATTTCTAAGCATGTGCTGTTTAATATTCCTATCAACTGTCCCACTTAATCTCTCCTAAAACTGCTGACATTTTACACTTAATAATGCCAGTAGTTAGATTTATAGACTTATTTTACTTCAGAAAATATATATTAATTCATGTTCATTTTAATCCATTTACGTTTTTTTGCGGGGCAGCATGCAAGCAGAGTCAAGTTAAGGCATTTTCTGAATTTTTGACACACCGAGCCTAAAAGGTTCGCCATCACTGGTCTAGGCATTATCTTATTGATGTTTATATATGTATTGTCTCATAAAGTCTACTTTGACTAAGTGAAGGCAAATAAACCATTCCTAGTGTACCACATCTAACTTAATAGCTCCTGGTTGACTGTTGCATTATGTTATAGCAATGATACGTTCCGTACTCATGTTTACCAAAGAAGTGTTACATCCCCCGCATTTCCCCTTATTTCTGAACATGCCACATGTGACATCAGACCAGGTCAAAGAAAAGAGCATTACATTTTTTCCCATTTCTTCAAGTTGGGGCACCTTCAGATGTATGTTTAGAGACTAGATTGTGGTGGCAAATTCCTCACATTGTGGGGGTGTAGGGTACACCGCCCCGTATAAAAACAAAGAAATGTTTTCTTATTCCTTATGACTGTAGTCAGTAACAGAGGCATTAAGATTTGATCACTAAGTTGGGTTTCAGAAAGTTTGAACAGAGCCATAGCTAGGGCAGGACGAAAGGGGCAGCTCCAGCAGGTGTGATCTGCAATATAGTACTGGCTTTCATTCATTTAAACAGTTGCAGCTGTTGATGTTTGTTCTTGCTTACAGCTCAGCTCATGAGTGTGCTTACCTTATTGTCAGGTAATATAGTATAGAAAAGGCAACATTCCCTTGCATGAGAAACTTTTTCTAGTTTCTGATTTGTAGATAATTTGCCTTTCTATGACTGGTGTAGTCTTTAAAGTTTCATGAGGAGGAGGAGGAGGCTTTGCTAGTCTTTAATAAAATAGTATGTTCATCATTCCCACTACCTCAGTGGCATTTTGGGTTATCTGCCAAGGTAACCCAGTACTGACCAGCTTTCAAAAGCTCAGACTCCCCTCCCCTTCTGTTCTTCTGACATCTGATTGACTGAGCATATCCTGATAGGGAAACCATCATCTGTCACATCCAAAGAAGAAAGTCCTCTGATTCTTCTGAGGATCCAGTGCTGATTTTTCCAGATTACTGCTCAAAAGAGCCTCATTTGGTGACCACCATCATATCATTTTATTATTAGGTTTATTATGGTCTTTCTATTTTTGTTTATTTAAAAAATAATTGTTATATTTGTCAATGTTTGCAGTAAATCCTTTTGAAATGTGTGCTTGTAGCAGTGTTTATTTGGTTTCTCTCTTTGACAAATGCTTGTTTTTTGTGTTTCTGAGGAAGCTTTCAATATTTCTTTTAGAAATGCAGTGTCTGTGTGTGCTGTTGCACACTATATGCTGTCAGGCTGTCAGAAACACAGCTGTCTTTACTGTTGTTACTCTGCTGTATTTTCATCTTTGAAGAGAAAATATTTCAGAACTTGGATTTTTTCAGCATTTATAATTTACTATATATAATATATATGATGGTGATGATTGCACTGTGCAACTTGGTGCCAAAGAAAACGGGGGACCTCAGACCCATCCTAGACCTCTCATCTCTGAACCTGTTCATACCCAAGGAAAAGTTCCGGATGGTCACCCTCCAATCTATTCTCCCCCTTCTGCGGGAGAACGACTGGATGTGCTCGTTAGACCTCAGAGATGCGTACTACCATATACTAATGGACAGACGATCCAGGAGGTTCCTCCGCTTCCAGCTAGGAGCCAGTCATTATCAGTTCAGGGTTCTTCCTTTTGGCCTAACCTCAGCCCCCAGAGTGTTTACCAAAGTCATGGCAGTGGTTGTAGCCCACCTGAGACTCCAGGGCATTCAGGTGTTCCCTTACCTAGACGACTGGCTCCTCACCACCCCCAACAGGCATCTACTGGTTGTGGCGAGAGATTACGCCCTCTCTCTGGCCCGTTCTTTGGGCATTTCAGTGAATCTAAAGAAATCCTGCCTGTGCCCCACTCAAGCCCTAGATTTCATAGGGGCCAGGCTGGATACTCGGATCTCCAAAGTGTTTCTTACACCTGTTAGGCTGAACAGTTTGTTTCTCCAAATCTCAGACATTCTTCGGAGCCCCGCTCCTCCAGCAGAATTAGTCCTGAGGGCGCTAGGGTCTATGTCAGCAGCGATCGGCCTTTCTCTTCATGCCCGTCTGCGAATGCAAATGTTACACTGGACTCTCCAGGTCCAATGGTCACTATCGGTCCATCCCTTAGACATGCCGATTCCCCTGAGCAGGGTGTGCAGACACTCCCTTCTTTGGTTGTTACAGGCTCAGGAACTCAAAGAAGGAAGACCCTTTGTGATCCCCCCAGTCAAAGCCACGTTGACCCCGGACGCTTCTTGCCTCGGGTAGGGCGGGCATTATGCAGGCAATTCCGTCCAAGGCACGTGGACCCCTCTAGAGACTGCTTTGCATATCAACGTCCTGGAGATGAGGGCAGTGCTTTTGGCGTTGCAAGCTCTTCATCACCTTCTTCCTCTGGGGACTGTTGCAATCCAGACGGACAACATGTCCATTGTCTGGTATATAAACAAACAGGGAGGGACCAGATCTTACCCCCTGTGTCGAGAAGCCATGAGAGTGTGGGAATGGACGATTTCCACCAACCGCTTTCTGATAGCAACGCACATTCCGGGACGGTCCAACAAATTAGCGGACAGGTTAAGTCGGGTATTCCTCAACCCTTACGAGTGGTCTCTGAATCCTTCTGTCGCGAAGCAGATATTCCTCAAGTGGGGTCAACCTCGCTGCAACCTTTTTGCTTCTCCCCTAAACACAAAATGCAGCGATTACTTCGCGATACTCCCCCCCCCCCCCCAGAGGGGAATCTCTCAGGGACGCTCTGGTTCATGCTTGACCGCCCGGTCTCCTTTATGCGTATCCTCCTCTTCCTCTGATGATGAAATTCATCCAGAAAGCCTGTCGGTTGGGGAGCAGAGTAATTCTCATAGCCCCATTCTGGCCTCGACAAATCTGGTTCCCCTTTCTGCAGTCTCACAGTGTGGCTCCCCCATGGATTCTGGACCCCAGACCAGACCTAATCTCGCATCCGACGAGATGCCACACTCCGAACCTGGTCAATCTCCGGCTTACGGCTTTGGTTGATCCAGTTCCATTAATGGCTAAGGCTCCCGGTATCTCATCCCCTGTTAAGGCTATTCTGGTGGCAGCTCATAAACCATCCACCAGAAAGCTCTACAACAGTAAATGGAAACGCTTTTCCATCTGGGCAAAGGAGAAGGAATTGGATCCCTTTACGGTTCCTATTCCCACTATCCTGGACTTCCTGTCCCTTCTTTTTAGGCAAGGAGCTAGTGCGTCCACCGTTAAGGTCCAGCTAGCAGCCATCTCTCATTATCACGTGGGGGATGGCATAGCTTTCTTGGCGTCAGCAAAAATATGCAAGACCTTCTTAAAAGGCGTGTTTCTTTTAAAGCCCCCTGTTAAGCCAGCAGTTCCTCCATGGGATCTTACCTTAATCTTACAGGCATTAACAAGACCACCTTTCGAGCCGGCGGCTTCAGTGCCTCTGAAATTCTTATCTTGGAAAACGGCCTTTTTGGTCGCTATTACTTCAGCCAAACGAGTCTCAGAATTACAAGCTCTGTGCATTAAGCATCCGTACCTTATTTTTCACAAGGATAGAGTGGCCCTCAGGACTAATCCTTCCTTTCTGCCTAAGGTAGCCACAGACTCTAACATTAATCAGTCTATTAATCTTCCTGTTTTCTTCCCGAATTTCCAAAACAAGGGTGAATACACATTGCACAAATTGGATGTACACAGTAACTACATTTTTACTTGCATAGGACTAAAGATTTTCGCAAGTCAGACCAGTTGTTTGTTTCTTATGCTAAGTCAGCCATGGGCAAACCAATTTCTAAGGTGACAGTGGCAAATTGGATCTCTGAGTATATTAGATAGGGATACACTTCATCTGGGAAGCCAGCTCTGGTTGGTGTGCGTGCGCATTCTACTAGGTCTGTGGCTACTTCGACGGCTTTTTGGTCTAGAGTTCCGGTAGACGATATTTGTTCAGCAGCTACCTGGTCCTCTTCCCACACGTTCATTTCTCATTACAAACTGGACATGATTTCCAGAAGTAGGGCTTCCTTTGGCTCCGCTGTGCTTCGGAATATCCTTCCGTAGGGACCACCCAGGGTCTTAGGTAAGCTGGGGACTCTGTCCCACAGGTTGCAGATCAAATGAAGTAACTACTTCAGATAAAGAAGTTATGTACTCACCATAACATTCCATCTGTGTAGATACTTCATTTGTCTGCAACCGACCCCCCCTGCCATCCCCCGAACCTCGGTAAGGTATTATTACTTTGGAGATTGTTTCTCCGTCTTTAGCCTATAGGGCAAAATAACCAATCTGAGGTAATGTGGTTGGTAGCAAGGGTTTATGGGTAGGGGAGGAGCTAGGAGCTCGGAGCTTGGAAAGCTGCCGGTTCGGATCCGAGGTCAGATCCGACTACCCACAGGTTGCAGACAAATGAAGTATCTACTCAGACGGAACGTTATGGTGAGTACATAACTTCTTTTTCCTCTGATGACCAGGATTCTGAAATTTCTGTTTCCTCTGATGACCAGGATTTACCCTTATCTGCCTATGAGGATTCTGATGCTGAGGACTCTATTCCCTCTGAGCCCCCCCCCCCCCCCAAGAGGATTTCTCTTTTGGTGAAACCTTGCATACTCTCCGGCAGCATTTTCGTTGGGAAAGTCAGGATTTCTCTGATTCTAAAAAGAGGCTTAGGGATTTCTTACTCCTTCCCCAGCACAGGCCTTTTGCTATATCTCCTGTACTGGACATTGTTGATGATGCCTTTTCGGAATCTGGCTTGGCCCCTGACTCTCTACCTCCTGCTCCCAGATAACTGGATAGATATTACAGGGTTCCTGACTCTCACAAGTTCCTTTTCAAAAATCCTACTGCGGATCCTGAAACCATTTCACAGGGACCCAAGGGCATTAAAGCTACTACTGCCAAAAATCCTACCCCCTCTGATGGTGACTCCAGGGCGCTGGATAGATGGGGTAAGAAGGTATACACTTCTGCAACTTTGGCCATTAGGGCCTTCAATTGCCAGTTTCATATGCTAAAGTATCAGCAGCATATTATTGGATTGCTTAAACAGAAAATTATGTTGATTCCTGATTGTGCTGAAAATAAGGATTTACAGGATTTAATGCATTCTGCTGAACAAGTTGGAAAACATACTTTGCAATGTGGTTTTGATTCACTAGAGGCATCTTGCAGGGCTGCTGTAACTGGGTCTGTACTCAGAAGGCATGCTTGGCTTAAGGAGCAATCCTTGCCAGATCATGTTAAAGCGAAATTACTGGATGCCCCCTTAAATCAGGGCCACCTGTTTGGCAACAAGGCAGAAGAAGTTCTTAAAAAGATGGAGGAAAAAGCTAAATCTATGCAAACTGTTAAAGATTTTTTACAAGTACAACCTCCAAGATTTAGTAGGCATTGGCCTTCTAAGAAATGGTTCTTTCCTGCCTCTTCCAGACCTTCTCAGTCCAAACCCAGGTCCAGCAGAACACCCAGGCTTCAGTCCCAGGAGAAGCACAGGACTAAGCAGTGGGGGCCTCCACTTCCAAATCTGGGAGTAATAAAACTCCCCCCTATGGTAAACTGTCTCAATGACTTATTTTTAAAAACTTCCAAGCACTTCTCAACTGACTGCCCCTTTGGGGGGAAAGATTGCACTTCATGCAAAGAACTGGGGAACTCATTACCCAGGGCAAATGGGGTTTAAATATAGTGTCCAAGGATACAGATTTCACTTCCACACATTACCAACTCCAAGAGTTTGGCCAGATCTACCTCCAAATCAGTGGACAGAGGCCCAAAAGCAAGTACTCTCTCTCTCTTAAGCATAGGGGCTATTCAGTTGGTACCAGGAGAGGAAAAGGGACAAGGTTTCTACTCAAGACTTTTCCTTGTACCCAGAAAAGACAACGCATGGCGTCCTATTCTGGACCTGTCTACTCTAAATACCTTTTTGGCAATTCCAAAATTCAAGATGCTGACTCTTCACCAGTTGCTTCCTGTGCTAGGCAAAGATGCCTGGTTGGTAACACTATATTTAAAGGAAGCATACCTGCACATCCCAATCAGGGAATCTTGCAGAAGATAACTACGCTTCAAAGCAGACTACACTCACTATCAGTTCTCTGCACTGCCCTTTGGCTTACCTACTGCGCCCAGGGTATTCACAAAGTGCCTAGCTCCAGTTATTGCATTTTGCAGGCAAAGAAATATTCATATATACCCATACCTGGGCGATTGTCTGATTCAGCCAGAAAACCAGGACATACTTTTGAGTCTTTGTACAAAGGGTGCCATAAACAAAAAGAAATCACACCTGGTACCCTGTCAATAAATTATATTTCTGGGAGCAAGGTTGAATACAACTTCCCAGATGGCTTTCCTCACGCCAGAGAAACAAATTCACTTGAAATCCTACTTCAAACAAGTGGCCACAAAAACCCTGCTATCTGCAAGGCAAATACTACAAGCCTTTGGGTTCATGGCCTCCTGCATTCTTCTAATTCCATATGCGAGACTGCATATGAGGAAACTACAATGGTATCTAAAAAGCCTATGGTGTCAACATTCTCAGGATCTAGAAGCAATGATTCCTATCATACCTTGCCTGTGCCTAGAGTTCCTTTGGTGGGCAGAGGCCTGCCACCAAAACAAGGGACTACCATTCACACTACCCCCTGCCGCCCAAACCCTAACAACAGACGCATCAGACTATGCATGGGGGCCACCTGGCAGGGAAGTGCATTCAAGGCAAATGGAACCCAATTCAAATGTACCTGCACATCAATCAAAAAGAAATGTTAGCTGTACAGAATGCTTTGACAGCCTTCAAGGACCACATTTTTCCAGGACAATTAATGGTAAAGATGGGCAACACCACTGTTAAGTGGTGCATAAGCAGGGGGGTACACATTCTTACCCCCCTCTGCAGACTAGCCATGGCATTGTGGAACACAGCCTTGAGCTACTAAGTGCATTTACAAGCTCAGTTCCTGCCAGGAAAACTAAATACACTGGCAGACGGACTAAGCAGAAACCTCATGGACCCACACGAGTGGAAACTGGAACCAAGGATTTTCAACATGTTGACAAGCAAATGGGAGAGCCCAGATATAGACCTGTTTGCCTCCCCCCAGAACTATCAATTGGAAACATTTTGCATAAGGACTCCCCACAGACAAGCTTGGAATGTGGATGCTCTGTCCTTCAGCTGGAAAAAACCTATCAGTTTATGCCTTTCCTCTTCTGCCTCTGCTCTTCAAAGTACTACTAAAGATCAAACAAGACAAACTAAGGACGATTTTGATTGCACCAGACTGGCCACGCCAGTACTGGTACCCCCTCCTGCTCAGTGTGTCACTGTTGGCCCCATGGCACCTGCCTCAGACTCCTACCCTGCTGTCTCAGCAGGAGAACTAGATTCTGTATCCTCAGCTTCAAACACTGAACCTAGCAGCCTGGCTAATTACCTAATCTCTCCTTTACCATCCCTCAGTAAACCAGTGATGGATATCATTTTAGAGGCAAGGAGGCCTAGTACTAGAAAATCTTATGCTGAAAAATGGAAAAGATTCTGTGCCTGGAACCATTCTCAAGGGATGAGCACAGCAGTGCCCAATTTACCTGAAATTTTACAATACTTAACTGAGATGCTTTACAAGGCCCTGTCTTTTTCCTCAATAAAAACTCACGCCTCAGCCATTTTAGCTCATTATAACACAGAACCTCCCCTCTTCTCTCATCCATTGCTCAAGCAGTTCCTCAGAGGGACCAAAAATGTAAGACCACCCAGGAGAGCTCCAACTCCAGCCTGGGACCTTTACTTTGTATTGGAGAAACTCACCATTCCTCCTTTCGAGCCAGCTGCTACTGCAGATTTAAAATTCCTTTCTTGGAAAACAGCTTTCCTTTTAGCAATCACTTCAGCAAGAAGGGTATCTGAATTACAGGCCCCTATGGCAGTGGAGCCTTTCATCATCTTTCATGCGGACAGGGTGTCCCTCAGGACCAGTCCCTCTTTCATGCCAAAGGTGGTATCCAGTGTGGCCCTTAATCAGTCCTTTCATTTGCCAACCTTCTTTATTAATCCACAGAACAAAGGGGAACGGATACTGCACTCCTTAGATGTGCACAGACAACTTAGATTCTACTTGGACAGGACTAAACCTCAAAGGAAATCTGAACAACTGTTGGTGGCATTTGCTGCAGGGACAGAGGGGAAGGCTATTTCAAAGCAAACCATTTCCAAATGGATAGGCCATTGCATTCACTTCTGCTATAAGCACCATGGAAGACCTATCCCACAGGGGATCAGACCCCACTCAACCAGGGCTGCATCTACCTATACAGCCTTTTTCAGTGGCGTACCTACCAGGGACATCCTAGAAGCTGCTACGTGGAGTTCTGTACATACATTCACCAAGCATTAGCGTTTGCCAATTTTCTCTAAATCCAGAGCTGGCTTTGCCACTTCAGTCTTGCAGGGCCTTATAGCTGGTCTTAATGCTATCTAAATTCCTCCTCCCATCCTTTGCTTTGGGAATCTACCCAAATGCGATGACTGCAACAGTGAAACAAGAAGAACATAGTACAGTTGTGTACACTTACCATAAAAGAAGATGTTGGAGTGTATTCACTGTTGCAGTCTTGGTTACCCTCCCTCCAGCCCCCTGACTTATTTTGGCTATACCTCTTCTCTCCTTTACAATGCTTAAAAGCTTTTTGGTGTATTTGCTTTTTTGTTGGAGGTATAACCTTGTATATTTATAGATTTAATTGCTTCCCATTAGGGGGCACCTGACATCTGGGCCAAGAAAAACTGGTGTAATGACGTTGGCTGCATGTTTTATACCCCTGACGACCTGACGTCATGGAAGAAGAGACAGCAACCGACGCAGGACCCAAGACTTTGTTAATCAGGCCGACTGAGGGCTACTGCAAGCAGATAATCCAAATGTAATGACTGCAACAGTGAATACACTCGAACATCTGCATTTATGGTAAGTGTACACAACTGTACTTTTCCCATCCAGTTATCCAGGTTGTGCTTAAAAAGGGGTAAAGAGGTACTCTGCTTGACATGGAGAGAGAGCCTATTCCACTGATGGGGAAGTCTCTGGGACACGCATCTGTCCTGCCAACAAGTCCTATTGATGTCACAGACCAGGTTGGATGAGAATTTAATACACAATGAAAACAGTGGGATTAATAAGACTAATAGTGATGAAGATCAGTCCTTTGTAACAATTGATAGAGCAGATATTGCTGTTTTAGAAGTTGAAGATTCTTCAGAGCTGGTCAGCAAAGATATTCTTGTAATTGGAGATTCAGTTATTAGAGGAACTGTTACTTATATTTGCAGAGAAGATAATGAACATTGAATAGTGTTATGCTTGCCAGGAGCAAAAATAGAAGATGTGAAAAATCTTGGAATGCTTTAATGTAAGGAAGTACGGATCTGTTTTTATTCATGTCAGCACAAATGATCTCATCTGCAAGAATTCTGTGACTGTTAGTAGGGGACTGACAGCCCTCTTTGGTAGTATAGCTTGTACTGGTGTTAGGACGTATTTTTCACAAACCGCGTATAGAAGGGATAGTCAGGTCACTGTCAAATTAAAAGATATTTTGGGTAAATACCTACATGGAAAAAAATGTCCTGTTTTAAAAAATGGAAATGTGTAGGGTATCTAAGCCTAGATGTCCTTCAAGGATGCATCTGCAGTCCTAACATATGGGTTGTCCTGCCTCAGGCAGCCCTTCGGTCGGCCGGATTCCAAAGTCTGGGTCTGGCCTCGGCTGATGTCGCACTTCACCCGACGTCACAGCTGCTGGGGTACAAAGGCATCAGCCGACACCATTTTCCCCAGTCTTTCTTGCCGCGTGGTGCCCGAAGCAGAAGCTGTTCGCAAGTGCCGGTCGGTCAGATCCAGAGATTTCTACTACCGAAGACTTCTAAAAAGCTAAGTACCCCGTTGGGGACTCTTTCTTGCCTCAGCCGATGTCAGACAAAGTAAATAATTGTTTAACTTGTGGGAAACAAATACCTCATAAGGATTTCCACTCTTACTGCCTTCCTTGCTTAGGCCCAGACCACGACGTATCAGCTTGTCTAGCCTGTGCTTCCTTCAACCGACGGACACTTAGACGTCGGTCGGAGTTTGCAGAGGAGTTTTTTGGTCCCACCTTTGCATACAAAATGCCGTCGGAGACTCAGACTACACAATTAGCTAAAAAGCGCAAGGAAAAGGACAGACACTCGTGACCCGCGGTTTTTGGCTGAAACCACGGTTAGGCCTACCGCGAGTGCCTCGGTTTCGGCTGAAACCGAGTCCTCGGTTCTTCCTTCGGCCGAAAGCATGCCTCCGATAGCCGAGGCCTCACAGAGCATGGCTGAATCTGCTACTGAATTTACTGCTACAGAAGCAGGCACCCAGGATTTGTCAGACACTATTCCTTTAGACATATCTACCCCTGCACGTGGGGCTGCTAGACCCCCTGCTTCTTTGTCTATCAAGGCTTTTTCCAGGGCTAAAGCAGCTAAATCTTCTAAGGCCTTACCTGCTAAAACTCCCTCACATAGGCCTACCTCTAGTTCCCAAATACTCAGCCTGACTGAGGATCTCATTTCTTTGATCAGGGGATCCCATCCTCACCCAGACAGGGCCTCTCAGCCCCCTCCAGATAAGAGGCCTAGGACTGAACCCCCGGAACCTGTCTCTACAGACTATTCCTCGGATGACTCAGACATCTCAGACCCTCAGGAAGGCCCATATTCTCCTTATGAGGATTCTGATGCAGAAGACTCCATTCCTTCTGCTTCTCCTCCTGAAGAATTTTCTTTTGGGGAAACCTTGCATGCTATGAGGGAACACTTCCAATGGCAGGGCCAGGATTTTTCAGATTCAAGGAAAAGGCTAAGGACTTTTTTACACTTACCACAGCATAGGCCTTTAGCCATTCCTCCAGTACTAACAGTTGTTGATGATGCATATAATGATGCCTGTACTGCCCCTGATTCTCTTCCTCCGGCCCCTGCCAAGCCTGACAGATATTACAGGGTGCCGGACACACACTACCATTTGTATAAGGCTCCTGTTGCAGACCCTGAAACCATTTCACAGGGCCCTAAAGGTGTGGCAGCTGCCTCTGCCAAAAACCCTCTTCCCTCTGAAAGGGAATCTAGAGCATTAGAGAGATGGGGTAAAAAGGTTTATACTTCTGCTACTCTTTCGGCCAGGGCCTTAAACTGTCAATTTCACATCATTCAGTACCAGGAATTTTTGTTAGACCAGCTAAATAAAAAAACTGTCTTCTCCTGAACCTATAGACCGCAAGTCCCTTCAGGATTTGGTACATAACTCTCAGCAGGTCAGTAACCATTTCTTAAAATGTGGCTATGATGTACTGGAGGCTTCCTTTAGATCAGCTATGACTGGAACAGTGATTCGAAGGCATGCCTGGTTAAAAGAACAATCCTTACCAGACCATGTTAAGTCAAAACTCCTAGATGCTCCCATGGAGAAACAAAGTTTGTTTGGCTCCCCTGCACAGGAGGTTCTAAAGAAGGTGGAAGAAAAAGCAAAATCTGTCCAAACAGTCAAGGATTTCTTACAGGTCCAACCTCCGAGGTTTAGCAGAAATTGGCCTTCGAAGAATTGGTCCTTTCCAGACAACTCCAGAGCACAGAGAGGCAGAAATAGACACCCAAGAGGCAGAGGTCAATCTAGGGGTGCCTACAGGGGACGTCAGTGGCAACCTACCAACCAGAGAAGTACTGCCACAGTTTCAACTACAGCCACTTCCACAGGGCAGACGCAATGACTTGGCTCTGGTTCCGCCTACCAGGGAACAACTGGAAGCACCCTTGGGCGGAAAGCTAGCCTTATTTTCCGACAACTAGCATTACATTACAGGAGACAAATGGACTTTACAAACAATAGACAAGGGCTACAGGTTTCACTTCCACACTCTACCAAAAAAGAGAGGAATGCCAAACCTACCACCAAGCCAAAAAACAGACGCTCTAAGACAAATCAACAACTTACTAAGGATGAGAGCTATAGAAAAGGTACCACCTATGGAACAAGGCCAAGGATTTTACTCCAGGCTTTTCCTTGTACCAAGAAAAGAAAATCAATGGAGACCTATTCTCGACTTGTCCGCACTGAACACATACCTCATTGTTCCAAAATTCAAAATGCTGACCCTCCAGCAGCTTCTTCCCATGCTGGGCAAGGAGTCTTGGCTGGTGACTCTAGATCTCAAGGAGGCATACCTGCACGTCCCTATCGACCAGATTGCAGAAGACACCTCAGATTTCTTGCAGGATCAGAGCATTATCAATTCTCAGCATTGCCCTTTGGCTTATCTACTGCGCCCAGAGTATTCACGAAATGCCTGGCATCAGTAATTGCTCATTGCAGGCTTCAGGGAATTCAAATTTACCCATACCTGGACGACTGCCTAATACAAGCGGACAACAAGGCAAAATTAACAAAAGATTTGGAAAATGTCATACAACTGTTGCAAGCCTTGGGATACAAAGTCAACATGCAAAAGTCAAGACTAGTACCATCCCAGAGGATAACATTCTTGGGTGCAGAACTGGATACATCAACTCAGATGGCTTTTCTCACAGAAGAAAAACAAAAGCAACTACCAGTCTACTTCATGACATTAACAACACAAACTCAGCTTACTGCAAGGAAAGTCCTGCAAGCCCTGGGTTACATGGCATCCTGCATAATATTGATTCCGCATGCCAGGCTGCATATGAGGAAGTTACAATGGTACCTAAGGAATGTATGGTGTCAACACAAGCACGGTCAGAAGCCCAGATTCCAATAATTCCATGCCTGAAGCAAGAATTCCTGTGGTGGGCTCAGGCCTGTCAGTTGAACAGAGGATTGCCTTTCCACAAACCTCATCCAAGCCAGACCATCACCACAGACGCCTCAGACCTAGGCTGGGGGGCACATATGGTGGACAAGTGTATACAAGGCCTGTGGACCCAAGACCAGCTGAATCTACACATAAATCTAAAGGAGATGCTGGCAGTGAAACATGCGATCCAGGCATTCAGACCACTCCTTCAACAGGGTCATCTGCTGATAAGGACGGACAATACCACAGTCATGTGGTACATCAACAAACAGGGAGGTACACACTCATATCCTCTATGCCGGATGGCAATGGACCTGTGGAATGTGGCCTTGAATTTCAGCATTCAACTTCAGGCCAGATTTGTACCAGGAAAAGAAAATTCTCTAGCAGACACCTTAAGCAGAACTACCACGGATGCTCACGAATGGATGCTGCATCCAGATATCTTCAAAGCCATAACAAAGAAATGGGGACTACCAGAGATAGACCTGTTCGCCTCCCCACACAACCACCAATTGAAGAAATTCTGCACAAGAGCATACCACCCACTTGCTTGGAGGGTGGACTCCCTTTCCTTCAGCTGGAAAAACCTGACAGCATATGCATTCCCACCTCTTCCTTTGATGTGCAAAGTTCTACTGAAGATCAGAGAGGATCAGCCAAGGGTAATCCTGATAGCTCCAGACTGGCCGAGGCAACATTGGTACCCGGTACTAGAAGCATGTCTCGGACACACGCATGGCCTCTACCTCTATGTCCCTTACTTCTAACACAGAACAACTACAAGATCCTACATCCAAACTTGAAAACACTGCAGCTAGCTGCTTGGAATATTGCATAAAACAAAATAACCCAGATTTATCTCAGAGGGTTAAGGACATTATCCTGGAGGCACGCAGACCCTCCACAAGGAAGACTTATTCAGCCAAGTGGAAAAGATACCTCATTTGGAGTGCAGCAAAGGGAGAAAATGTCTCATTGGCAAACATAGCACACATCCTGGAATACTTAGCAGAACTGTTCGACAATGGCCTGTCTTACTCCTCCATTAAGATTCATGCATCAGCAATTTCAGCAGAATACAACATGGATCCTCCTGTTTTCTCTCATCCTCTACTCAGGCAGTTCCTGAGAGGAATCAAAAATGTAAAACCTCCAAGGAAACCACCTTTACCTACATGGGATCTCAACTTTGTGCTGGAAAAGTTAACACTCCCCCCCTTTTGAACCAGCAGCAACAGCAGAATTACAGTTTTTGTCTTGGAAAACTGCTTTCCTGCTAGCAATCACTTCAGCAAGAAGGGTATCTGAGTTACAGGCATTGATGGCAGTACAACCCTTCCTTATCTTCCATCAGGATAGAGTCTCTCTGAGAACTAACCCTACCTTTATGCCAAAAGTGGTCTCCAGAGTATCATTGAACCAAGCGATTCATTTACCTACATTCTTCCCCAACCCACAGAACAGGGGGGAAAGACTGCTACATACCTTGGATGTGCACAGACAATTACGCTACTATCTGGACAGAACTAAGACCAGCAGAAAAACTGACCAGCTTCTGGTAGCATATGCAACAGGAATGCAAGGAAAAGCAATTTCAAAACAGACAATCTCAAAATGGATAGGAAATTGCATTCGATTTGTTACTCTTTTCATGGAAAGACAACAACTGAAAATATCAGACCTCATTCCACAAGAGCTACAGCCACCACTACAGCTTTCCTCACGAGTGGCTACCAAAGACATTTTAGAAGCTGCTACTTGGAGCTCCGTGCATACATTTGCCAAGCATTATAATCTTCCCTTATACTCTAGATCCCGAGCAGGTTTTGCAACTGCTGTTTTGCAAGGGATCTTAACTACACCATCTTTATCTTAGTGCCTCCTCCCCCAGTTTGGCTATGGTATTCTACCCATATGTTAGGACTGCAGATGCATCCTTGAAGGACATAGTACAGTTTTGTACCTACCATAAATGTAGATGTCCGATAGGTATGCATCTGCAGTCAGGATTACCCACCCTCCCTCCCCTCTGTGGTATTCCTAGGGTATTTACCCCTCTTTTAGCTAGCTGGGGGAATCCATTATGGTGTATTTGTTTGTATATATGTATATATATATATTATATTGTTTGCTCTCTACTGTTTGGAATTATTTGCATTTATCCAAATTTAGCCTTCCTAGAGGGCACCTGGCATCTAGGGCAAGAAACACTGAGGAAAATGGCGTCGGCTGATGCCTTTGTACCCCAGCAGCTTGTGACGTCGGGTGAAGTACGACATCAGCCGAGGCCAGACCCAGACTTTGGAATCCGGCTGACCGAAGGGCTGCCTGAGGCAGGACAACCCATATGTTAGGACTGCAGATGCATACCTATCAGACATCTACATTTATGGTAGGTACAAAACTGTACTTTTTGGGCACATGTGTTCAGACAGGATGGAGCGCATTTGTCAAGGTCAGCGAAGAGAATTTTTGCAGCCGATATTTTGCAGTATTTTACAAACACTAGGCAGGATTTTTGCCAGGTCAAAAATTTAACAGTTCACAGCAACATTTGATGCAGCTATGTTGGTTGTTAATGCTAGGAGCATTAATAATAATGTTTTTTTATTGGACAATTTGCTACATTATCACAAGATTGATGTTATTGTTTGTGAAACATGGTTAAAGAACAATGACTGGAAACCAGTTTTGTCAGGGTATAAATATTTTTACTATAACAGACATTCTAACAGAAAATCAGGCTGAGGTGTTATGATAGGGATTAAAGATAGTTATGAGACCTGTGGTTATTACATGTTCAGTGATAACACAAATATTACAGACTGTGTAACTGTGACAATAAAGACAACCCGGGAACATATAACAATTGTTGGAGTGTATAGACCACCAAAGTCAAGTGCGATGAAATCATACATTTCTTGCATGAAACACTGGAGGGAAGAATAATATTAGCTGGTAAATTAAATTTACCAGAAAAAGACTAGAATAATATTGATTCAATCACATTAGTAAGGAAATTATTCACAACGTATATTCAGGAACAACAATTGCGTCAGACTGTAAAAAAAAAAAAAAAAACTACCAGGGGATGAAACATACTAGACATTGTTTGTGTTCCTAAAGAAATTACTGTTCAGTCACATTTTACCACCATTGATGTGCGGTGATCATGGGGTTGTAAACGTTGGTTAATTTGTTGCTAGATAATTCTGCCAAACTGAAATCTAAACCAGTGCACAGAAGGTGGATTACAGATTGTGAAAGCAAAACCTTCACTATGTAAAACTAACTGGAGTAAGGTGTTCGGTGTAAAAACTGCAGACAGAATGTGGAAAGTTTTGAAAGAGAAATTGAGTGCAAAAAATCAAAAAAATGTTTAACATCAGGATCCAGGCATACGACGTCAGGGGGATATATTTCCATAAGAACTAGATATCTGATTGAGGTGAGAGACAAACAATATAAGAAATGGAAGAGAGGTTGAACTACAACTTTGTAAACTAAAACAAGCTGGACAAACAGATTAAGCATAGTGTGAGATAAGATCAAGAAAAATTTGAAGAAAATGCATATAAAGACATTGAGCATAATAGGAAACCTTTTCATAAATACGATGTGGCTGGAGTAAAGACATACAAATTGATAAACTGTGTGCAGATTCTAAAATTTATACTCTGGCACAACAGATTATAGATACATTTACAAAATCTTATGCAAAACAGTTTGGCTCCACAAAAAGGGGTGATAAGTTGCCCTAGTGACATGTAGGTAACCTCAGATACTGGAATCAAATTAGATTATATTGAAAAAGAACTGCACAAACTTGATCTAAACAAAGCACAGGGAAGAGATGGAATTAGTAACAATGACCTGAGAACACCTAGCAAGAACTTACAGTACAATTATATATATTATTCAGTAGGTCATATAAATATGGGGAGATTCCTCAAGATTGGAGATATGCGCTTACTAAACCTGTCTTAAGCGAATGGGGAGTAGGATAAACCCAGAATCATATAGACCCTTAAGTCTACTTAGATGTTGTGGAAAAATAATGGAGACTGTAATATTGGATAAGTTATTGTCAGAATTGGATAGGTTGAGACTTGAAACCATTTATCAGCATGCATATATTGAAAATCGATCTATTACTATCTGTAACATGATGTTCATTAACAATATATTAACAGCTATGAATGAAAAATTGTGCTGTGATATAATTTATATATATTTAACTTCAGCATCTGACAGTGTTATACACAAAACACTGATCAATAAATTAGAGCAACTAGGTATTGATGTACTCTTGATAAGATGGATAGCTGCATGGCAAGTGTCATACAGCAGCTGGGCAGGTGAATCCTTTGTTACAGTCAGGGTGTCCCTCGGTGTTCTGTCCTAGGCCCTTACTTGTTTAGATTGTATCTTTCAGACCTAACGTTTTCATCTAAGGTTTTCTACAGTCTATATGCAGACGACCTGAAATTGGGTGAACTGATTAAATGTGTTACAGATGAGGCATGTCTGCAAAATAACTTGACTAAATTGACTGTTTGGGCACAGGATAATACTATGCTGATAAATACATCAAGAACTAAGCAAATCAGATTTGAGAGACATAAATTTGACAGGTGAATGTTTAATACAGCACACAGTGATTGAAACTGTAGACTCATTTCAAGACCTGGGTATATCCAGCTAAGAGTTTTTCTAATCATATCAACCAATTGGTTAATGATAGTTATAAAACTATAGGTTGTTTAAAAAGATAAAGTCTAGGAAATCAGAAATAATGACATCAGTGTTTGTTAGTTACATTAGACCCAAACTTGAGTATGGAATAACAATATGGAAAGCCTGTAAGTAAACAAACATGGGTAAACTGGGAAGAGTACAGCGAAAATATACCAAGGGCATCAATGGATGTGAAAATTTAAGTTATTATGAAAGACTAAAATAACTGAACTTGTTCAGTGTCTCTTACAGATATCTAAGAGGAGAATCTTATTCAGGTATTTAGGGCATTTTGAGACAGCTACCTCTAGGAATGTTTGGGGTTATCAATAAGTACTTAGAGAATCATCGAACAATTTATGTAGAAGATTCTGTACGAATGAGAAGTGTACTAATTGGTTCTCTGACAGAGTAGCTGATGTATGGAACAGACTACCAAATTACATTAAAGCAAGTACTAGTGTACCACCAAAAAGTATATCAGGGCAAGTGTTTGCAAACTGCAAGAACCAAATAACAAACCAGCTAGCACTAAAGGAAGGCTTGACAACAGCACTCAAAGCAGGCTTTATTAAGCAAATTCAGAAACATAAACTCCGGAATAATCCACACAGTGTTTTCGTCAGTTAAAAACAGACTTAATCAGATAAAGCAAGTGAAATGGTGCTGATTATTAAACCTCATTTTGATCAACCACTAAGAAAATTACATTGTCATTCTAAAAATTTAAATATATACCCTTATGGTAAAATGCTTTAAAAACCTTAATAATTATGATCCATAGAAATTGTTAAAAACTTGTTCTATAAAAAATGTTACATAAAATGTCTCAGTGGGTTCAACTTTATATCTTAAAAAAAGAAATATAATCTAGGTGAAATCCTTTCAGCCAAAATTTAAGCAAAATTCTCCATCTAGTGTCATGCAGATGTAATTGCATTTTTACTATTTTATAGCTTTGCAGCTCTGTTTTAACACTGGGACAATAGAAATGTTAAGTCCTGGAGGCTTGTTTGCCTCAAGTACAATCTGCCAACATAATTTCTTGAATTCTACAGTAGTTTCCCAAAGGCCACCCCTACCATCCTTGGGTATGCATTCTAGGACAAAAAAGCAGTATGTAGCTTGGTTACATTCCAAGAAGTGCTTGTAAAGTGCACTATTGATGATATTAGTTATGTCAAAGTGGTGTTCATAAACTCTCCTCTTAAGTGTCCTTTCAGTCTTACCTACGTAGAACGCCCCACGTGGTTTACACTGAGCTAAATATACCACTCCTGAGGTGTTGTACTTCGAATAAACCTTACCTTCTACGAACCTGTTACGACTACTAATAAATATTTTTTCTTTGTTAGAAATATACTGGCACTGTTGACATGCACCATACTTACAAGTGCCTTTCTTTTTAATCATGTCCTTCCTCCCCTTAGCCAAACTTTGATTTTCCAAAATATTGTATGTGAAGTTGTTCAGTCTTGCCATTTATTCTTACAGATGGGTTTGGAGCCGATCCTCGGCTCCAAGTTGGCCTACTACAAAACTCGAGGTCTTCAGACAGCTCGAGGCCAAGTCCCTATCCCATGATGCACCTTGAATTACCCCAGATCTAGTTTGCCGCTGCAGTAGATCGGAGGTTTCCTAGCACAGCCCAGGCCAGTATATCTTTTTTTACTAAAAATTTGTCTTAAATATAATACTTAGTGTTAGTTATTGATAGTTACAACTTGAATAGTTTAATATTAGATAGTTTTCTTCTCCCTTTGGCCTTCATTTTTTTATACGCCTTTACTATTCCCTTCTTTGGTGTGCCTTTGTAAAATATTAGCATAATTTTATATAGCTTGTAGGTTCATAGGTTCATAGGTTTATACTAGGCTATCTGCCAACTATACCCATTATTTTGCTGTGCCTCTGTCGAGCAGTGACACTGAGGTAATCCCTGGGGTATATCTGCGATCTCCCATCCATTGGTCAAGATTTCTCTTGAACAAGGCCAGCGAGGTGCTCTGCCTCACATGTACCGGGATTTTGTTCCACAGCATAGGGAGTCTTTGGGTAATGAATCTATCCCTCCTGATGGATCTAGATTTTTGAGGTGAAGCATATTCATCAAATCTGGGTTTGACATGGCCTTGTATGTTAGGCAAAGGTCACCTCTGAGCAGAATAGAGCTGGAGTTCTTTCAGTCGGGCAGCATAGGACAGATTTTGAGACCCTTTATCCTTTTGGTGAGGAACTTTTGTGGCCTCTCCAGCTGCTGCAGGTGTCGGGTCAGATACATCCCAAATGGGGCATTGTACTCAATCATTGGTCTGATGAGTGATGAGTAAAGGGAGACTATGACCTCCCTTGATCTAGATGAGAATCCCTTCATGATAAGGTGGGCAATGTAGAAAGTCTTCCTAACTACTTTAGCTACATGGGTGTCGAATGACAGACTACTATCAACCTGGGTCCCCAGGTCCTGATAACTTCTTCTGTGCTCAGTGGATTGCCACCTATTTGGTAGCTAGGTACCTTTGTTTTTTCCCAAAAGGTATGACTATGCATTTTTGGCATTTAACTTCAGGCCGTGGCTCTGGCACCAGTTATCCGTTTCTGTGAGACCCTTCTGAAGGATATCTGTGTCAGATGTGTTTTCTACTGATGGCCCAGTTTGTTTGCAGTCGCAACTTGTTTTGTCTACTCATAACCCTCCTGTGTTTGCTTGTGAAAAAAAAGATGCCAAACAAGAGTGGCCCAGGACTGAGAGCCCTGTGGGACACCACTTGTGACAGGTTTTGAGTCTGACATGGCGCCAGCAACTCTGACCCTGTGGGTTCTGTCATCTTGTGATGTATGGGTTAACATTTAAGCTGATGAGTTTTCAAAATGATACCGAGTGGGTATGTGTATCGGCCTTAGCCAGAGATCGAGGTAGGCTGTATGGACTGCCTTTCCTCAATGGCTTTGGTGACTGTTTGAAGAAGTCAACCAAGTTTAAAAGGCATGATCTGCCTTTGACAAAGCCAAACTGGGTTGGATCCAAAGTCTGCAAATTCCCTATGTCTTTATTTATGAGGTCCATTATGATCCTCTCCATGGCTTTGCAGATAAGGCTTGTCAGGCTAATGGGCGGTAATTTCCAGGGTCGGTGGAGGCACCGCCTTTGTGAAGTGGAACCACAGTTGCAGATCCAGAGGTAAGACTTTGATTAAACAGCTGTCCTAGCTGTGGGTTTAATTCCTCATTGAGTTCGCGAGCACACAGCCGGGGACACCATCAGGTCCCATGGATGCTGTGTTTTTTGCTGGAGAGAGCAGTTCTCACTTGGGCTGGAGATATTGTTTGCACTGAACCTGTCAGCCAGTATGTTGGCAATGTCTGTAGGATCAGTAATCTTCACATCATTTTGAACTAGTTCTGAGCATATCTGGGAGTTTCCTCCTAGGTGTCTAACATAGCTAAAGAAGGCCTTATGATTGTCTTTTGAGTCTTTAGCTATTTTTCTCTAAATTTGCTTTGGATGATTTTATGAGAGCTCTTAGTTTTTACTTATAGTGATCAAGGGTGTCTTACCTTTTAAGGATTTTGCTGTATCTTGTAGTAGCTTCCTCCTTTTATTGTAGTGTTTGTTTATGGCTGGGGTCCGGTACTAAGAGTCTTTGTTTTGTTTGGGATTGCCTTATCCATGCAGTCCTGCAGGTGCTGGTAGGTACTGTTTTCCACCAGCTCGGGGCCTTAAAGGAGACCACACTAGTCTTTAGAAGTGTGAAGTCGGCTTTTGAGAAGTTCTTTACTGTGGTCTTTTTATTTCAGGTGGGGTGGGATGAGGACCTCCAGTGATCTGATCTCACCAGTGAGGGTATACTTCGGTGTTGAACATTGTGCTCCCATGTTCGTGATGATGAGATCAAGTATGTTATCTCCTCTTGTGGGGATGGTGACTAGTTGTTCCATGGCATTTGAGTTTATGAATTCCAGGAACTTTTGGGCTAGGGTGTTTGGGCTTGAGTAGTGTTCCCAGTCTATATTAGGGTAATTGAAGTCACCTAGTATGATGGTGTTTGGTGATACATTTATCCCTCTAGTGTTTTCAGGAAGGCCATGTGAGGTTCCTGAGTTTGTGAGGGTGGCCTGTAACATGCTACAATTTGCAGAGCAGTTTTGCCTATGGTTAATTGCACCTGGATGGTCTCCGATGCATCGTGCGTTGCCACCAGTCTTGAGGTGTGGGTGTCCTTAATGAATATGGATACCCTCCTTTCTTGGTATTGTCGCATGATATGAGGTAAAACCTGATAGCTGGGGTGCTCTCAGGAGCCTTGAACCAGGTTTCTGTCACAGCACAGACATCGATGTTCTCCATACTGAGAAGGGCCTCAGTGCGTGCATTTTGAGATTGAGACTTCTGGCATTGAGCAGCATTACCCTTAGTTTTTTCCTTTTTGTGTTCTAGGGTGGTAGGTTTATTTGAGCCTTGCCCAAAAAAAAACTATACTATGGGGTGAGCCTTGCCAATATCCAAATCCCAGGGTGGGGGTGACACAGCAAAGCCCCCCTTTGAAACAGCGTGGCTTGTCCAGCATGTCATCCCAGGCAGACAGATACTGGATCCCCTTTGAATGACACCAGTGTTTAAGCCAATTGTTAAAGCTGATCATCTTATCTCTGTATTGTGGCATCACTCTTGGTGAAGGTAGGATACTGCTCAAGGTCAGGGTCATACCTGCCTGGGCTACATAGTCAGAGAGCTCCTCAATGTCTCTTTTCATGTAGTCCAGGAGGTGCGCCTCAGGTCGTTTACACCAGCGTGGACAATGACTGAGTCATATTTGTACTTTTTGAGAGACCTGAGTGCTTGCGTATTATGGCGGATTCTAGCGCCCGACAGGCAGCTTACTGTGACCTTCTCCTTACTCAGTCTGGTGAGCGGGACATCAGTGTGTCTGACTATGGAGTCACCAATGACTAGTGTGTCTGGCATTGTGTTTGGCCTTAAGGGCTGTGACTGTTTGACACTCTGACTGTGAGGTCTATGTGTTGCAGGTGTTGTGTTCTGAGGTGGTGGTTGTTTGGGTGTCTGCTTTGGTGGCCTCTGCTGTTTTGGTAGATTTTTGATCAGAGCCTCAGTATGTCTTTGTGTGTTTATGTGTATGATTTGAGGTTGTAATGGTGCTATGTGAGACTGAGTCTATAGTGTGTGTGGTACCCTTCTCCTCCTGTCTGGTCTTGCCAGTCCTGTGTTGAAGAGCTCAGCCTCCAGTTTGGCCGTATAGTTGCATCTCGCATGTATTTGTGTTTTGTGGGAGGAGGAGAGGGTTGTCTGTGTACATGAGGCAATTGTAACATTGCCTCAGTATAGGTTCACCAGCTGAGCAGGAGAGGACACTAGCAACTGATCCCTCGACATGCTAGAAGGATAGACAAAAACTTTAAAAAGATTCAGGGAGAAATGGGGGTTACCTTTTTGGGGTACTATGTATGACAAGAGTGTCGTATCAAGGTAATAAGTAGTGTAGGAGCAAGTGCTAGGTTTAACAGATAGAGAATAGTCTACTTGGAGTCAAGTGGAGATGATCTTTTTAGTTATAGGATAAGCTGATTAGATCAGTAGTATAGTTCGAGGAAGGTAGTTTTAAGGGAAAATTTGAAGAGTGGACTTTAGGTAGCGAATAGTTTAAACCTGCCCCGGTGCTGCCCTAGTGTGCAACTTATACCAGGGGGCTGGAAAAGCTAGAAACTGGCCCAAAGCGACCAATAAATTACTAGTTACTGGCTGAAACCTCACAAAACTGGACAAAGGCAGCTCAATGCTTCCCACTCCCACTGGTAAGCAAGGTAACTTCCTCTCCCCCAAATAAGGCAAGGAAACAGTACACAGGAACTACAACCAAAGCCCAGGAATCAGCAACTCTGAAACTGGACTAAACTAGTAAAGCAGGAAAAACAAGAGATATTTTTTTCTTTTTTTTTTTCACAGAACAGGCAGAAACAGGTACAGCAAACACTTATAAATGCTATGAATCAGCTACTACAGCTTACACAGAAGAATTTGCTACAAATACAGTCAAATAGTAACAAACAAGGATTCCAAGTGCAATATTAAGTTAAATGCAGTAAAACAGCTTCAGTGTAACAGAAAGGCAGCGAAATACAGTCGCTAGGTATTCAGATGTGGAAAGCAACAAAATTATACTTAGTATCAAGAAAATTCAGCTCAGAAGGGCAGAGTCCAGCCTCTCCTCCCACAAGAGTGCAGACCGCAATCCTTCCTAACGTAAAATAACTGGCCTGAAGCCCAAGTGCTTAAACCAGAACTAATACACTTTTAGAATAACAGACACTGAGCTCTCAATCAGCAGTTCCTAACCTAGAAGGATGTAAGCTGCCTGTCCTGCCACCACAGTGCAGGCCACAAACCTTCCTAATGTAAAACAACTGGTCTGAAGCCCAAGTGCTTAATCCAAAAGACTTAGAAATGATAGCTACACTTTAATCAAGTTACTATCAGCAGTAATAAATACAACTGAATACTTTAAAAATGCCTGGATTAGTGCTCAAGTTATACAAACAAAGCTAGATTCAGCAGGTCTGGATCTAGTCAATTTCAGTAAGAAGCAGTTCAAATATGCAGGCACTATAAGCTTTAACCAGAAATTCCCAGCTCAGAAGGACAGAGTCCAGCCTCTCCTCCCACAAGAGTGCAGAACACGAACCCTCTTAATGTAAAATAACTGGCCTCAAGCCCAAGTGCTTAAACCAGAATTAATACACTTTTAGAATAACAGACACTGAGCCCTCAATCAGCAGTTCCCAACTTAGAAGGATGTAAGCTACCTGTTCTGCCACTACAGTGCAGACCACAAACCTTCCTAATGTAAAACTGGTCTGAAGC